>NW_019246299.1:9976-21295 GCF_002742605.1 Olea europaea var. sylvestris
TGTGTGTGTGTGTGTGTATAAATATATAAGTTGCTCTTCCAAATTTCGTAATGATTTCTACATAAATTGCTAGGAAAGCCATCAAGATGAACATAAACATGTTGAGATATGACCTAATTCCAGACATATAAATATTAATCAAAATTGAACTAGCCTAAGTATCGAAATTCTCAAATAGAAAATTCTTATACAATTAGGTACGTCACTCAGCTATGGAAATCCTACAGCTGCATTGTTTTATAAGTTCTTGTACGAGTGAACAATCAGAACATAAGGTTTCAAAAGTAGAGAAATATTCAATACCTTAAAGCGTGATCCAATGGAAGAAAATTTGGATGACTTCGATGATTCTTCAAGATTTCGAGGAAATAAACCAGCTACAAAGGGGCACTTTGAAGCCATTAACAAATCTTGATGTTCTGCCACCACATAATCTTTGTTCTTATCCAGGAATAGATCTGCCAGATAAGTTACCTGTAATCACATAAGATGTTATTGCAGAGATTTGGCAAGGTTTATTTCTTTTTTTCTTCTGTTGAATTTTTCTTTATGGCAAAATGGGCAAGATATCATTACCTCCCCAGCATAGTGAGATATTGTAAAATTGGTGCGTGATAGCTTGGGCTTGATAAATCGTTTGTTTTTTGCAAAGGTCTGATACAATTTCTGAGCAAATGTCTCATGAGTAGATTTTGGAAACATACTGCCACAAACAACATTATACGCGTGAATACGCCACCATATGCAAAGGATAAATGAAAAGAGAGAAACAAAAACTTCAGAATATTATATGATATTCATTGGCCACAAGTCAAAAGCAATGGATAGCCAGAGACAATGAAAACCCAGCCTCCTCTTCGTATAGTGCAAAATATATCTATATATATATATATATAAATATGGATGAAATTCCACAAAACTTGAATGAGGCCAAGGAATAGAATATCAGCTGGCATACCAAGCTTCGTCGAGAAGTGCAATTATTCCACCAGGTTTCTGCAAAATGTTTAACCAAGTTGGCTTTTACAGTGTGGCTATGCAATATGACAGACAAGTCTCAAAATAGAACATATTCAAATAATTTAATTTCAAGATCTTGAGATCAAAAACACACTTCTTCATAGATAATTGAAAGCTAAGTCATAAAAGCATGATATGGTTCCAAACCTTCTCAATCAGATCAAGCACATCTTGATTATCAACAAATTCTATGTAGCTCCAGTTTATCTTTTCTTTCTCATACTCTTCTTGTTCCATCTTAAAAACATGCTGAAACCATGAAAATAAAATCTCCAATAAGACTGGTCACTAAATTCAAAGCATTGAGCACCACTCCAAGATATAAAGAAGAGAAATGACCTGGTTAAAATGTTGTTGCAGCTTTTCATTGGTGAAATTGATACAGAACTGCTCAAAACTGTTGTGCTTAAAACTTTCAAACCCGTATATATCAAGAACTCCTATTATTGTTTTTGAGTTTGGATCCTGTCCAATGGAGATATTTATCTTGTCCACAATCCTGAGAATAATAGAAGACAGAAGTTAGAAATGAAATGTTAGACAAATACGGTAGCACATGCATATACAATGTTGGATTACAGAAGCTGCATTCATTTCCTTACCAGTCAAACAGGCGAGAATATATAGTTTTAGCCAACGCATCCCTGCTACCCAAAGCAGCTTCTGGATCAAGAGTCCTAGTAATAACTTCCTCAGGTGTCACCATCACGCGCTTAATAAGTGCATCTTCCAGGCTCTTGGGATCACACCTATTACATCAAATTGGTCATTTACAAAACCAATTTATATCTCAGATAGAAATATCCATCCAGAAATTAACCCTACTTGAGTAATTCAGCAGTAGTATTAAGATGAAATCTAGAGTTTTCATCCTTGATCACAGAAGAATCGATCTCCTTCCCTTTAGCAAATTCAATATTACCAAGATGAAGAATTGCTGCCACAACCCTAAAAATTGCTTCCTGAAATGATTTGACACTCATGTTAAATATAAAAGATCATGTCAAAAATCAAATCGTAAGGCATGAAAAATTATATTCTAACTTCTATGGGAAATGCTAACCTGCTCTTGCTCACTGATTCCAACTATATCCATAGCCCGCCTGGTCGCAAGGTATTCCTCAGCATCACTTACTCCATCAAGTTCATAACACTTCGATTGGTTGAGATAATGATACGATCCAGGGTTTCCCAGCTTATACTTCTCTCTATCCTGAAGGTGAATTGAAAATTCTAGCGCTATTTAAAACATATAACATCGCCAGCTACAGGACAGAAACAAAATTTTGACAGCAAATTAGAGGCCAAACTGCAAAAGCAAGAATAAATACCTCAGGTGATGCTGCACAAAGAAGATAGAAGCAGTGGTAGTTTCTTTCAGGATCCGAAATCTGGCAAACACGAGATCTCTCCAGCAAGTAAGTTCTTATAGCTGCTCCAGATATCCTCCCACTTTTATCAAATTGTATCTCAACAAATTTACCAAAACGACTACATGGAGACACCACCATCAAGATAAATATAAGTACAGAATATACAATCAAAATTAAAGTCCCATTAATAAATTGCCACTACAAGTATGGTCAAATAAAATATGTACTTTCACTCACAATCAAAGATGCTTCACGATCGCTTACCTGGAATTATTGTTCCTCACAGTTTTAGCATTTCCAAATGCTTCAAGAACCGGATTTGACTGTCATTCATTACAAAAGAACCCAGGTGTGGAAACAAGCTTGTCTTAGTAAGATCATGTATGAAGGTAACTCGTTTTGTGAAAACAAGGTTAAATGTAAGCTTCATATGTGCAAATCTTGAATCTTACTTCTAAAACTTGCTGTTCAACAGTCCGACCTTCTACTCCAGACCGACCACCTAAGTATGCAAGATATCTCATTAGCATCTTTGTGGTTTCAGTTTTACCAGCACCACTTTCTCCACTAACCAAAATTGAATTGCTCTTTCCCTCATTAATCATTGCCCTGGTTGCAAAAGTAAAATATGTTAACAGATATATCATCCCTCCCCCCACCCCCTCCCCCACAAAAAAAAAAAATATATATATATATATATATATATATATATATATAAAATTAAAAAAATTGCCCAACCAATTATAAGAAAACAAGAGAAACTCCATATATGTTATATCATTTTAACCTGTAAGAAACATCTGCAATTGCAAAAACATGAGGACTAAGCTCTCCAAGTGCTGCTCCTTTGTATTGTTGCATCATGTGAGTATCATAGAGATGAGGCAATCTTTGAAAAGGGTTTATTGCAATCAAAATGTTTCCAGTATAGGTCTGAAAAAAGATTAAATAATCAAATATATTAGTTTGATTCAAAATGATAATCTACTGAAATCAATGAGCAGCAATGTCTAGGAAGTTCACTGCAGAAAAATACACTTACGTATATTTCATTAAGTTCATATCTGGTCGCCAGATTTTGCAGAACTCCAGGTTCATGCAAATATGAAAGCTTAGTCATGTCATCTACACCTCCAGGAGGAGATTCAGTATCCTTTGGAAATACTTTTGAGATATTTGCAACAACCTAAAATAAGGGAATTTAAGATTTTTACAGGCAGCATATGGACAAAAGTTCTTTAGCACTCATCATATGTGCAATAGCTTCTAAGCCAGAATTTCCAAAATCAGAATGTAATGAATTGAAAGTTAACCAATATTCTCCTGCAAAATGATTACAACAAAAAACTTTCACTGAACAAACATAAATAATTCAATAATTTGAGAACACGAGTATTAGGAATCAAAGATCTAATCGCTCAAGTACACAAGAACGAGTTCTGCTAAAAACTAAAAAAATGCTTATACGACAGTTTGGAACACGGGAAAGGAACATGTGATTATCATATATTCACGGACAAGAACCAGAACCAGTAGTTTCTAATTTCACTGTACGACTACGTGAAATTACACTGTAAAGCATTGGCATCTCACATCTGTCCCCACAGTCATGCACTGTGCAGCAACAATGAAAATTTTTAATCAAGAAACTATCTTTCCATATAATTTAATGTCAACCTTCATAGAATTCCAATTAGTTGCAAGGAGATTTGACAAGCATTTCCTTCTTCCAAGCGCAGAAAGTGTAACAAAATCCACAGAAAGAGCTCCCATGATTACATTCCAGGGTACCATAACCAGAACTGTAATGTAATTGAATCACCAACAATTTTACCACCCTCCATCAGTTAGTTATTTAGTAAGTGCAAATTAAATTGAACTTCCACTGTTTGCATAGTAAATGCCTTACTTCTGAATCAGTCTTCAAATCACACTCATGCACTTTCAAATGTAAATCACATGTTCTTTCCTGATATCCCCAAGATGATATTGATATGGTTAAAAATTATATTTTTTTAATAAACTCACAAGAATTTATAATAATATTGCCAGTTCACTTAGAGAATTTTGGAATCCCTGTAAAAAACTGGAGTCCAACACCAACAATGACAGTTATAGGGTTCACCTTCAACCTCAATTGACTACACTTCATAAAATACCAGAAAGAGTTTCTGAATCTGATGTTAAAAGTATTTATTAGTGATCTGTATGATTTTATAGTTTTATACTATTCATTCACAAGCTCATTCAATGTTTGAAGAAAAGTAGATGTATTTGTCTGCAAAACTCAAAAAATTTAAAATTGTAATTCAGACAAAGTCTATCGCAAAATGTTTTCTGCAGAAATAAGTGATTATTAAATAGCCATAGCAACATGTACAAGTGCAAACAAAAAAGCAGATAGAATCTGAGTAGTCACCGTTTTCCCATTTGTAGTTTTAACATGAACATCTTGACCATCTATTCTGGATACTTCTCCATCAATCCATGCCAAGGCTGAATCCTCAACCCATACATGAGATCCAACAATAATGTTAACCCGTGATGCCTGCCAAAAAAATACTTACATTAGACATGCAGCAGTGTACTGATTATTTTGTTTTCAGAATCAATCTGACATCAATGAATCTCATCTTTTACATCTTAATCCAAGATAAACACAAATAACAACAAAATGCAGCTACAACAAGCATAAGGCTTTCATGTTCCATTCACCCTCTCCTTCATCTACCACACCCAAAAAAAAAAAATAATAATAAAATTAAATTAAATTAAAATTAAAATTAAAATTAAAAAAGAAACTTGAAACTTCAGTACATGTAATAATAATTATATAGATATTGTCATATATCTATATGATAACATAATTATGAACTGTGGATGAAAAGCCTCCTGACCTGAACTGACTAGTTAGAATATAAGCAGAAAATCACAATCAGTAAAACATGAAAGTAAGGATTTAATAATTTGCAAGTAAGATTTTAATTATATCAAATTCCTGAGTTCTGATCAAAACCAAAATTGCCATAAAAAATGTATCAGAAAGAGTATGGATGTATAATCTAAATTGTCAGCACACTTCATTACGGGTCCATTCCGCTAGGTGAAATTCTTAATACTACAAGCATAAGTTCGATATTATGACATAAGCCTACTTAAAACTTCACTTTACTATACATTATTTAAGTCGATATTATATGTTATAAGACTAAATAATCGAAGACTCCCATGCAGTTAGATAATATATATAAACATAAGCCAGGAAAAAAAATTATTTTGAGGTCAATCAGCTTAGTTTAAAATTTATTAATATTACATTTTTCACTTATAAGTAGTGCTTTATTAAAGGCATATATTTAGGCAAGTTGTAAAACCAAGAACCTAGCAACTGGTCATTAAGAGTATACATCTTATTGAAATCATAATAAGCTTTCTAACAGATACGCTTGTGCTTAAGATGAAATTTCTAAGACAATAGCAAGCATAAATTCGATATAACAGACGTAAGCCATTTTGGTTGAAGGTGGGCCTTCCCATATATTTCTTAAGCTGAAAATATTCTCTAAGAAAGAAATAATTACACAGTTCTAATCTAAATGATACAATCTGAAAATGATGCATTAGATGTTGCTTGGTCATGATTAAAGATTATTGCTCATCTGTAATACTTCTTTTTTTTTAACAATCATTTTAAAGGTGTATCTATGAAAAGTCCTCTTATGCAGTTACACTTTTGGTAAAATCAGTACTTGTAAGCAAACACAATGTTAAATGGCTAATAAGGATTTTTATTCCTCATTTAATAATTTATTTTTTTAAAATGACTTATATCTCAAATTTTAATATTTTAGGTTAACTATTCTTCAATAACATTTTTTTCCATTCCTCAATATTTGAAATTATTTTTTCAATTTTTTAGTAATTTGAACTTGAGTTAGGATAATGAAAGGGGGTTTTAACAAATTATTAAGTCGAAATATCTTATTGTCAAGTGTATTCAAAATGTTCCTAGTATTCTGACAATAGAAAAATATTGCCCTTTTACTCACAAAATAAATATTGATTTTTAGTAAGTAAATAGGGGAAAAGTAATATTTTTTTCCTATATTTATGTCAAAAGATATACCTATAAGTTATAAATAAGTTGACCTACTTAGAAATTGAAAAAACATGCTCTTTATGCTCTGCTAATAAGTTACTTACCGTGAAAACAGAGTGACAAATATTTAAAAGAAGAGTGCAGAAAAATCTCTATTAGAAGGAAAAGGTACTTGTTCCAATGTGCAAAATTGTTACAGAAAACATAGACTCAGCCAGCGCAAAAGAGATCTGGAATGCAATGCATCATTTATTATCCAGCATAATACAATTAGAGTAAAATTTTTAGACATGATCAGCGAGTTATAGAAATGTTAAAATGCAAGTCTTCAGAACAATTTATGCTACTGTTTAAACATAACCTGATTTCAGGCATGATTTTGAATGTACATAATAATATCAACATTAAAAAAATTATAAATATCAAGAATTAGCGTAATTACTTTGGAGCTCCAAAGTCAATGTATATGAAACGATGCACAGTGCTTTAGGACGACGAATTGGACTGTAATTCTAGAGGATATCATCTATTGGCCATCTATGAGAAGAATGATAGCCAATGAGGCTGCAAGAGTATAAAGTAATTAAAAGAACTCAAAAATTCTTTGTTAAAACAAAGTGTTCACTCGACCTCTTAAACAATGTACGTGATGACATTGTGGTAAGACTAATCAAAATTATTATGGCAGAAAAGAAGACATATGACAGCATAAGAGAATAATAATTTTTTTTTAGACAACAGCAGATTTTATTGTTTAAAAAAGACGTAGCAAAAATGTTATGTTACCAATTTGCTAGAGAGAATGCAAAGATAAATCAGCATTGCTTATTTGGTACTCCAAAACATATAAAAAGGCAAAACTATCTATCATCTTATTGTATGTTCAAATTATTGGTAGTTTTCAAAAAGTAAACAAGGAGAATAATTAATTCATTGAAGACAAGTCATTAATATAATTTGGATGAGCTTGCCAATTCTTGAGTAATATCTAATCTTGGTCATCAGAAAACTCTTATTTAAATTCTTGGATGAGGAACCAACAGGACAAGCACAAGCTAGAAGCAAAAAAATATTCATTAACATATACTCCTATCTCTTACATGACTCTCACTTGTAACTTTCTTTGGGCGAAAACGAGGTTGATCTTAGGTGAGAGTTATTTGAAGGTTCTATAAGGAGTTGGGTTCGCCATCACTCAACAACTTGATCTTAACCATTTTCAGCAAGCAATTAAGGTTCCAAAAAGTTGCCTGCCTAATGACCTGACCCAGGCCAATATAGTTTGTATTAGGATTACCATCCACTCAGGTAATTCTAAGCTTGTCGCTCGGAAAACTGACGGCTGTGATAAGTGTGTCTCCTATTCTAGTGTGAAAATTTACAGATCAACGGCATCACATTAGATATCAGATTAATTCAAAATTAGATTATTTATAGAATAAGACAATAACAACAACAATATCGTAAACCTATCACCATTGCTGCCAACCAGATAACTCGTATCTTTTCTTGATCCTCTTGCAAATAGGCACATGCGAGAAATCATCAGCTCTTTAGTTATACTATTAAATTGGTAACTAGGTTGAGCTACTACATTTCGGCTACCGACATAAGCATTAAGAAATGCAGGTGGTTTCATTAATATTGACTAGGAGCCAGCTAGGAACTTTCAATTAGGGCAAGTAAATTAACTATTATAATATAATGAAGGTTCCATTATCATGCCTAACATTTGATAGCACCTAGCCAATGAAATTAGAAGAATTAAGTGAATCAAGAGTACTGTGAATGTGCACAGGCAAGATACTCCAAACGAAAAATGTGAGCTCCCAAACTCTACATATGTTTTCTGCATCTACACTTTTAGCACCACACATTCATTTCGTAACCAAATAACGTTCAATTTCTGTTTCACACAATGATTAACTAATCTAATTAATCAAATTTCCGGATGTACAAGTTTTAATATTTAATCAAGTTTTAATATTTAAGTTGAATAAAATTAGTATTTATTCCCCGAATCAATTCATGAAAATCACTTGTATTCATCTTCAACAATAAGGAATACTAATTTTCTTCGCAAAAACGTTCCACCAAAATTATTTCTTGTAATCAGCTTTCACAATCAGGCCATTTTTAACACAAAATGAACAATGAATAGAAAAATGCATACAGTTTTAGAAAATATATATAAGTTAATTTTCCGATTGCAGCACAGACTCAGAATTGAACAAAAATTAATAGTCAAAACAAATTCAAACAGACATCAAAACGACATGTTTCTATTCGTTTCAGACATCAACTTACCATAGTTGAATTTCAAATGACTCGATCTCCAGCTCCTCCTCCACTCATCAAGACAAAGAGAGACCGAGTTCTGACCAGGTCAGATCGTCGCACCTCCGATTCGGAGCTTCTCAACTTTTTCTGGTACAAATCAACAGCTTTTTGTTCCTTTGTTTAAAAGAATTAGAAAAATAATACTGAACCTTGTAAATATTGTTTACAATACAATATATGTATGTTGCGTGTGTAAAGGTAAATCAAATGGATTGCGAATTGTTTTTACTGTGTTTCTCTCTCTAAAGTTTGCTGGCTGCACTGTTTCTCTCTCTTAAAACGAGTAAAATATTTCGGATTTCTTGCTATTTTTCATAAATAGTATTTTTCTTTGTCTGGTCAGCTGGCTGTGGAGCCCACCTGTAGCACAAAAACAGGAATTACATGTTTGGTTAAGTTTAAAATTTTCACTCATAAGTAAAATATGTTACTTTTGAATAATTTGTCTATCAAAGTTTCTTTTTTGATGGTGTCAAGCAAGCATTTGACATGTTATTGAATCATGTAGCTTTGGACGATGTTTGAGATGCAGTACAGAATACAATTAAATCAGACTCGATTACTTTATCTAGAATAGTTAAAGAGGGGAGAGTGTGAATTACTCCATTCAACTATTTTTTTAACGCGTGTAATAAAAGATACTACGTTTCACTTCAGAAAGAAGTGCTACAAAATCTAGAAAAATAGACAATTAATTGACATATTTCTCTCAGATTTCGTACCCCACGCAACAAGTAAAGCATCAAATTTAGCAATATCGATGACAATAGAACTATCACAAGTTAAAGCCACCCTGCTCTGATAGCATGGTTTTGAAATTTTCGTTGTACAACAAGTAAAGCATCAAATTTAGCAACGTCAATGACAATTGAACAACCATAATCCCGCTTTGATAACAAGGTTTCAACACCTTTCGACTAGAAATTCAACATCAGCTTCGATCAAACATCTATCAAAGTTAAGTAACTTATTATAAAAATAATCATATATTTACTACCATGACAAGTAATATTTTTACTTATAAGTAAGAAATATAACTTAATTCAAATATACTTGCTTAGGCAAATATGGTCTTAGAGGTCGCAGGAAAAGAGATGGCGTTGCACACAAAAGCCCACATTCTAGAGTAGAGAGAATCTCCCTTTTTTTTTTTGGCTAATTAGCACAAAACGTCCCTACCTTTGGAGGTTTTTGTGGATAACGTCCCTACCTTTCGTTTTTTGACGGAGAACGTCCCTACCTTTACCATTTTTTGCGCAGAACGTCCTTCTGTCAATTCCCCGTTAAATCAAATAAAATGGATCTTTTTTTTTTTAAATGCAGGGGTAAGATCGTCCATCCAACATTTTCTTCACTGTGTAATCTCTCTCATCTCTTTCTTCTTCAAAAGTTCCAGAAAAAGTAGAGTAACATGAAAAAAAAAACTTGAACAATATTATTTCATTCAATAAATTAGGGAAAATGACGTGAGAATGACTGCATTTCTGGTAGAAAATATTCATGATTGCTGTAATACTGATTGTTCAAAACATTTTGGAATGCTATATGAAAAGAATGAATATGTGGTTAATAAAAATGAGATGTTCATCCTCATTTTGTGCTTACGAAGGGTGTAAATAAGAGGTAAAGTGAGAAGGCCAATTAAAGTATGATTTTGTAACTGGACAATAAATGTGATGGAGTGGAGAAGATGATGAAATATGAACGTGTTTTCTCCCCCATTTTAGCATAAAATTGAATTGGTGATAACAATTCCTACCTTAATATTGTCTTTGCCATAACATCCCTACCCTTACAATATCCCTGCACAAAACATCCCTACCTTTACATTCTATTTGAGCAAAACATCCCTACCTTTGTTAAAAATTGTGCAAACCATCCCTACGTATTTTGAGCCAAACAACCTGTTTAAACTGCAGCCAAATACAATTCTGTTTATCCCTGCAATTGAATGTCCGTAATACCTAGTTCGAACACAGCAAAACCAATACTCAACATCCAAATTCAATAACAAAATGCAGTAAAATCAGCACTCAACAACCAAACTAAGTAAAATGAGTACTCGACAATAATTAAAAAGTGCTCATTTCTGGATATCCAGTTTGGAGAAGAGAAAAGGTTTCATAATCAGAAAGTGCCTATCTCTGTCTAGCTGTTCAAAATTATACACATCTTATTTACACCCTTCGTAAGCACAAAATGAAGATGGACATCTCATTTTTATTAATCACATATTCATTCTCTTCATAAAGTATTCCAAAATGTTTTGAACAACTAGTATTACAGCAATCATGAATATTTTCTATCAGAAATGCAGTCATTCTCGCGTCATTTTCCCTAATTTATTGAATGAAATAATATTGTTCAAGTTTTTTTTTCATGTTACTTTACTTTTTTCTTGAACATTTGAAGAAGAAAGAGGTGGGAGAGATTACACAGTGAAGAAAATGTTGGATGGACGATCTTACCCCTGCATTTAAAAAAAAA
>NW_019246299.1:21757-48716 GCF_002742605.1 Olea europaea var. sylvestris
TTTACTTTTCACCTTCCTCCATTTTCACCTTCCTTATTTTTATTATTATTATTTTTGTCCTTTTTTTGTTGGTGGGGCCCGTTTCTTCAATTTTTTTTGTTGGTTTTTTTGGTTTTTTTTCCTTTTTGTATTTAAAAAAGTTCAATGACCTTTTTGGACCTTTGGCAAAGTTTAGTAACCATTTGGGCTATTAACTCCTATATTTATTACTAATTTGTAATTTTTTGAAATTTTGGGGTATTAGTTGTAATTAATTCTTTTGTTTTCTATTCTATTCTTTTTCTTTTATTTGAATAGAGGGCAAAATCGTCAAAAAACAGTGAAAAGGACCTTCAGCGCAAGAAAGGTGGTAAATAAGGGCAAAAATGCCAAAAAATGAAAGGTAGGGACGTTTTCCACAATAACCTCGAAAGTTAAGGATGTTTTGCGCCAATTACCCTTTTTTTTTTAAAAATTAGTGTTATTACATTTTTGGGGTTATGATATGAGTTTATTTATTTATTTATCTGCCATTATACAGGTAATAATAATATAACTTTCTTTGGACAAAAGAGGATTGTATCAACCCTTGCCAAAAATCCCATTCATTTACCATAATAGAAGATACATTTTTACCAAACAATTCATTGCCATGTATAGAAAGGATGCAAGTTTTTTATTGCTAATTAGTGTGACCATGAATCTAAAACGAATAAGTATTTAAAAATATTAGTATCTATTTGGTATAACGTCTAAAAATCATAATTTTAGTAAATTTTGACAAAAGTTGATGAAATATATGGTTATTTTTTATAAAAGGTGTGAATTCCGTGAAATTTATTTATAATTAAAATTAATGTTGTCTTCAACTTATATTTTTGTCAACTTTTAAATTATACCAAACAATGACTTAACGTACTAGGTCATCGTGACATAGCTTCAAGTTTATTGGATACCATGATTCTTCCAGTTCGTTTTGGATTGACATTGAATCCTACTAAATAGTCTATGTAAGTCTATTATTTTCGTATATTGCTAAGTTGTTTTCTTCTCATGAAATCTTCTCTTGGCATCGTTTTGGTACTTGCTATTATGCTATGATACTCAAGTTAATAAACTGTAAAAATGGGTAGAGTGTGCATTAAATTTGTGTTTATGTATGTATAATTTTCTTACTCGATTTCTTGAACATGTTACGTAGGAAAGGGGTTTCTTATATAAAGGGTGGTCCCTCGATCTAGAGCATGTTTTCAGCTAGTAAGTAGTTTAGATGACGATGGTGTAGAGGACAACTGTTATCCAAGCTAGGCTACTTTGTAGTACTACGTTCTATGAGCCATAACTTCTAGTAACTGTGCTAAGTATATATATATAGAGGGTATTTGGGAGACATTTTTATGTAAAAATGTATTTTTGAATAGTAAATAAATGGGAAATGAGTGGTTGAAAAATAAGAAATTTTTTTTGATTTACGTGTAATATTATTTTAATAAAGAATGTATGGTTGAAAAGAAGAGAAAGAGAAATGTACTTTGAAAAAAATGAGTACCAAACGGACCTATGTGTGAACATGTGATTTTGGCTTGTAAATACAAATTAAAATTACTTTACAATTGCTTGGAGAAAGGTGTAAGACATGACAAGTTGTGAACGTCAAATTTCAAACCCAAATCTTACAAGTGTAGACTGTAAGTACTAAGTATTATGTTATAAGCCTAACTGTTGAGTGAACTTAATAATTACTAGTGAACTTTTTGTACTGGCTAAGTTTAATTAATTGAATTTGTTAGTACTTGAGTTCAATTAGGTTAGGCCTTTACTAATCCTAATAAGATTATGATTTAGGAAAAACCTATAAATATATTAAGGTAAGTGAGAGTTGTGGCAATGGGCCTTTTGACTCGGTTTAAAGCTTTTTTTACCAGCTTTTTCTATTTAAAAGGAAAAAAAAAAGAGATTTTTATTTTCTATTTATCCTTTTTACCCTCGGTGAAGAAAACAGCTCCCAAATTTCAAAGAGAACATCAGACCAGCGAAGAAGAAGCAGTAGTAAATTTCAATCTTCAAGCTCGAAACGTTTAGAAATTGAACAAGCACTTGCAAACTTCAACGGTAGCTATTTAATTTCAACGACCACCACTGTTGACTGCGTGAGGAACCATTCAAGGCACGAGGAAGGATTGAGCAGAGGTAACTTTGAATCATTTGTTACATAAACTATTAGGTGCGATGAGTATTATTTTTGTTCCTTGAGTCATTGAATCATTTGTTCATCGAGTCTTTTTGATTTATTACCATTTGTCTCTATGTCTAAAAGAAAATATGTTTTATATTTATTTTTGTTCAGTATTCAATTGCATAAGATACATAGATTTGATAGGAATTTTTTCACCAGGTTTTGTAATTTGAATTACCGACAATGTGCAATTTTTTTGTTCTTGTTATGACAAATTCTAACATGTAGGATTAGATTACTATTCCATTTTTTCTGTGATGTGACTCCCTATAGGTATTGTTTGTAATTGCTCTATGGTGATTCAAAAGTGCACTCGAACTTATTATGATAAATGGCAAGAAGCTTGGTCACTTTGTAGGCTTAGACCTTGTTCTGATGAATCTGTGGTGTATTGGATGATAAGATTGAATTGTATATAGTTTTGTAGATTGGCTAATCTTTAGCTACAGAGACATTGATTTTTGCATTTCAAACCAGAGGGGTCCCATTAGGGCACAAGATTTCCCTTCACTATCAAAGCAGGTGAATGTTTCCTTAGAGTGAATCATTATTATATTTGTCTAAATAACTGCTCATGCTTTTGATAATAACTTGATCCTAGGTGTTAAAAATTATGTATTCCACATTCTCTTCAGTCATATATGGAGACTAAAGTCTTGCCTAGAGAGTCATTTAATGTCTCTATGTAACCTTATTTCATAGAAACACAGGTACTAAGATGTAACAACCTCAACTGTTATGCATACTCGCTGATTTAATAAAGAACTGATTGTCTAAACCAATATAACATCTTTGATTTTAATGCAGTGAGTTTATTATGTGTATGTCGGTAAAAAAAAAAAAACAAGGGGAGTAATGTTTCAGAAAAAGTACATAGCAGTCAGAAGAAACTGAGAACATTGTATTTCTTACTCTACCAGAGAAGCCATCAGTAATTATCACAATTGCATTTTGAAATTTTCTTTTGCTCCTTTTTTATTAATTAATTGCATCTTAGATTTACATACTTTTACTTCGATTGAGTTATTAATAGTTTGGGGCTATTTGTAGAATGGAGATCATACACAACACTGGTGATCGCTGTGATGTGAAGGTTACAATATGATCTAATGTGTTAAATGTGGAGATATTATATAATGCATTAGATGATGTCCATTAGAAGATGTTCTTGAAATTGTGTTTCGATAAACTATACGACATAAGCAACATTAAAATATCTGCCCAACTAACTCACAACTTGTTATTACGAAGGGTGGTCTTTATCAATGATGAGGAACTGTGGTTTTGCTTAGTTTAAAGCGACTATGGTTGTTTTCTTATAAAACAACTCCAATCATTTTAAAAGATTGGAGTCGTGTTTGTGTTTAAGGGAAAATGATTGCAGACACTTAAACGATTGGTGTTGTTTTCCATTCATCACTTATTACATGAAATATAAACGAATATGAGAAAACTACCCAACATTCTTAAAACACAAATTTGGAATGAATTGCAATAAAAACGCACAACATAAAGCATAAAAATTAAGTAGAACTCAATTTTGCATTGTTATCTAAACGACGTGCTATCAGCTAAACGAACAATATAGTAATCCTCAAATCTTCTATCAGCTAAAGGTATCTGACTTGTACATGTTAGCTGGTTGTGCCCAGTTGCGGCAACTTACTACATTTGTGTCTCCTAGGAGACTCTCCAATAGACAGAATCATTGATATTTTAGTACGTCCACCTTGTCGTCATACTAACAGCAACAATACATTGAGGAAGCCAAAATTTTCAGGAATTTCCCAACGAACTTCATTTGACATAGGAAAAATAGTATTACTATAAACTACTCTTCAATCTTCAACAGTATACTATAGAGAGCAAAACAAGTAAATTTAATGGCCACTCTTCTTTGTCGCAACTACAGCATGCTTGCATGGTAAATGTTCTAACTGAAGCCATCTACAAGTACTAGTTTTTTCATCCAAATTAACAGTAAAATTCATGGTGCTTATTCCTCACATTATAGTAATTTAAAGTGACTGCAGTCATTTTTATGATTGTTTTAAATGACTATGCAGTCGTTATAAAAATCTGTTTTGAATCTGTAACTAAAATATACGAGATTTTGTTTTAAAAAGCCACTTGAGATCGATAAATGAGTTCAAATACCTAAATAAACAGAAATGGCAGTAAATATATATACAAATAAAAAAACACAAGATTATAAAATAATTAAAAGTGAGAAGAATATCACTTATAGATAAACTAAAGAAGAAGAAGAAAGCTGAAATTTCAAAAAAGAGCAAAATAGTGAATTTAACCGTTATAATTTGAAAAATGGGCATCATAATCATTATATACTAAGGGCATTTGAGATATTTCAACGATCTGTACAAGGATAATTTGGACGTTTTAACCCTAAAAAAGACCTCAAAGACTTTTCTACAGAAAGTTAGGCCTAAAAGAGTTTTGAATGACTTGACTAGGCCTTTTATAAAAATACACGTTAAGGCCACTGGTAGGTTTTTAAAAACTGTCTTGATTACTCGCTAGCCAAAAAAGAGAGAGAGAGAGAGAGAAACTTTGTCTTGATTACTTGCATTTAAGTTCACATGCTTAATGGAGTTATTAAGCCCCCGTTTGGTCCCCATTATTTGAATTTATAATAGGGAGAATAGTATTTTTTTGAAAATTGTGTGGTTGAAAAATTTTCGATTTGAGTGTAATACTATTTTATTGAAAATTGTGTGGTTGAAAGTAGGAGAGAAAAAAATAAATTAAATTGAAGAGTTTTAAAGGGGGCCAAATGGGGGCTAAAGTTATCCGACATGAGCCATATAAATCAAGCTTCAATAGTTAAGTTTGCCACATTTAACTCTTATTGGCTAGACTTTTCACGTAAGAAGCAAGATTGCATTCTCTTATTGCATAAATCCTCTAACTAGTCCAATGTCATACCTCCTATTACGCCACATGTGACAAGCTACAAGGCTGTCAGGTCATCAAACACAGACCACGCTTCAAAGTGTCGAAGCACCTAATGTGCCAATATAAACTGAGGTGGATAGTGTCTATCCGATATGGTACAAACAAATTCTGAGCCCTAACGCCTAGAAGCTTCGGCACAAGATACGGATCTTTTAGGTAAGGACTATCCAAAATAAATCTTATAAGTAATGAATGTGATATCTATGCAACAGATGCCAATGTCTCAACTTGAAGTCAAAAACATTAAATGCCCACCCACTTATGGAGTGAAAGATGGACGTCTACGAATAGTCACTTTGGACCAGCAAATGAAGTCACATATTCTCCATCTAATGGTTCTCTCTATAAATATCTATGATCTAAACCTTTGTGAGGTAAGAGAACTCCACCATCTAAGTAACAAACATTTTCTCCTCGCCTTTTGAGATAACTTTAAAACGGGTCCAGTGGTCTTTGGTTGCCGAAATCAATTGTACAAGATAATATTCGATTAACTTAATCACCAGAGTGTTCATGGCTACAATCACCATCGCTAAGAATGGCCACGATCTACTGACCGTTTGTGCCAAGTGTGTAGTCAGGAATATACGCGGCATTGCTCTCCGTTGGTCACATGGAAGTCCATTTTCTAGGATCTTTTGAGCTATGTGAGAGATGATCCTTTTGTCCTTCTAATTATTGTAACTCTCTGAGTTACATTTTCTTCAAAGTTTATAGTGGTCGAATCACTAGCATAAGGCAAAAATCCAATTGTAAAAATATTGAACTCAGATCTTGTTCACCCAAATATTACTTAAAGGAATTCTTGTTCCTAATTAGGGAAATGGATTCCTTCTGTGAATATATATTCACTAGTTCGTTTACACTAGCCTACAAAATATCATGATAGTCATCATTTATGTGGTTCTACTCATTGACATTTCAATGAGTTTCGAGCTCACGAATGGAATCATATTTACCCAATTTAAAATTAGGTGATCTACATGGCACTAGAATTTAACTCTGCGCACGATCATAACCCTGAAATAAAATTTTAATTTTTACAAGCAGTCAATCTAATGCATTAGAAATGTAATAGGATCAGTATTACAAATCTACACTTCTACTATTAAGATATATCACTCCTAGTCAATGGAACAATCAATTGTATGACCTTATCAAATCTAATAGCCGAACTTGTTCGTGAGTTGTGGACCACTTAATTTTTGACTAAAATATAAGCTGTGTCTCACTATGGTTAACCACATAAGTACACAACTGTTATTATCTCAATGTGATCGAAAGCACTTAATCATAGACACAATTAAAATACCATATGTTGACCACAAAAAAATACGTCAACAAAATCCTGACCACGTCCCCTCCACTTAGACTCACCAGTACACTGAACATCCCGTTAGAATGCAAAGACCGTCGGTCGAGAAAAAAGTCCGGCTATCGTTTACGCTCCGACGATCAAGTCAAATGATCAGACGAGAAAAATTTGATTGCAAAAGAGGGAGAGAGAATTTTGGCTAGGGTTAGAAAAACATACCTTATTGCGAAATGAATCACATATTTATAAATAAATAAATGGGCCAAGTGGGCATGATGAACTCGGCTCCAAGTCCAAAATGCAATTGTTTAATTAAAGTGGATATTAGACAAAACCCTAGGATTAAAATCACGAGTTCTAAATTCAGAGGAGAAGTTTAACATTTCAAAAATAAAATTTTTATTTCAATTAATATTTCAAACCCTAATTAATTCAAACTTTCTCTCTACACTATCCCACAACCCATCTCTCTCTATCTCTTCATCTCTCTAGTCACCTTCCTCCCTTCTATCTTCAGAATCGCACCGTGCAAGATGGCGAAGTAGATCCGGATGGTGTGTTCGTTGTGGAGCAAATTGGTGATGGTGCATTCTTCACAGATCGATGATGGCTATGGTGGCAAAGCAGATCGGTGATGGTGGCAAATTGAGATGTGCATGACAGTGATTTGGTCGCCGCAGAACGCTGCAGTGAGCGGCGAGCTCTGGTTGGTGGTAATTGTTTTTTTTATGATTGTTACTGTGGTAGTGATATGTTTGTGGTGGGTTGTATGTGGTGGTGTTGTGGTTGAGCGGAGGTGATGATACGAGCCGTGGTAGTTGTTGATACGGCGGTGGCGTGGTGGTAGAGTCCGGTGGCAGATTAGGGATTTTTTCTGGTGGGGTGTTGCGGTGGTGCTGGTGGTCGTGGGGGCGGTGTGGTGGTTTTAGTTGGGCTGGTGGTCGTGTTGTGTTGTGTGGTGCGGTGGTCGCGATAGTGGATGTGGCAGTGACGGTGAGATGTCGGTGGTTGTGGTCTCGGGTGTGTTGATTTGTTTTCGATCATGGTGTTTACTGTAGGGTGATGGTAGCGCCGACAGCGATGTTGGAGGTAGTGATTGTTTGGTGGTAGTCACAGATTAATTTGTTAATTGTGACTATTAAATTGGTTAATATGTGAACAATAAATAATACGTGACCAATAAAATAAATTGTGACCTAAAAATTTATAATTTGTGACCTATAGTATTTATTATTTGTGATCTAGAAATAAATTATAACGTATAAATTTTTTATCTTTGACCGATGAACAAATTGTGACCTACAAAATTTTTGAATTGTGACCGTCAAATAATTTTTGACATTAAAAAATTTTAACTTGTGACCGAAAAATAATATACAACTAATTAAATTGTGAATCTGTGACCAAATTGTATAGATCCGTGACCTTAATATATTTAATTAATAAAATATATTATTAATTAATTAAATTATTAATAAATTTCTGATTTTTGAAATTTAAAACGTGTATTCTTACTTTTGAAATGAGTAATAGTTATCTTCTTAGTTATGAAATTTTCCCTTAATTAAATGGGTCCAATCAATTAAATAGTCGATATCATGTCAACCAATGTGGAACTCCCTCCATCACGCGCATGCCATGTAATTTATGAATATAACACCATACAACACTAGTATTTCTTCTTCTTTTTTTGAAGTAGCAATACAACATTCATTTCAATTAATTAAATCAAATTAACAACAAATCGTCGGTACAGAACAACAAAACTTACAATTAATTTTTGGCCACTCACTACCCAATAGGAGTAACACTAGAAGGGGAATCTGCTGCTTAATTTGATTAATGTTCAGATATTAATTTGCATTATGAAAATATATTTATATAATAGCTAGAAACCAAAGCGTTGTGAAAGAAATTTAAAAATATTTCAAAAAATAAAATTCTATGAATATTATGAGTGTCGTGTTAGAAAGGAAATAAAAAGCTCGTTTCAATAACTTCTTAAAATGCAACGTTACATAACCACTCAGCACCCAGTAGCCCCCGTTTGAAAACCATGCAATCTTTCATAAAATAATATTATACGTAAATCGATTTTTTTTTCTTTTTCAACCACTCATTTTTCAAAAAAAAAAAAATAATAATAATAATTTCGCCCATTTTCATTTCGAAAAAATGGGGCCAAATCTTTACTAGCAGAAGTTGACATAAGTAACTAAGTACAATACACTAGGCCACCACCCGAATTGAAGTTCCTCAAAAGCTAGAACTCAAAAAATGTAATTTGCTTTAATGAACTATTTTGAGTTGTTTGAGGACCACTATATTATGCTGTCCAAACAAACAACTTCTTGAAAACTACTACTCAGACTAATAATTAAAAGGGTCCCCACTCCTCTTTGGGGGAACATTATGGACCTAATTCATAAGACTATTGAATTATCAACTTGACAAAAAATTGAACTGGTGGGCGTCTTGTATAATTACAGCAAAGCATAGACCAAAACAAGTTTTGGCCGTTTTCTGTTAGAATGTCTTAATCGTTGCTCTGATGACAATGTCTAATCGTCTTGTCCCTTTTTTCCACTCCAATATATCAAATATTATGAGTACTCTGAATTCGATTTGATCGAAATCGAATCATATTTTTCACAGTGTATAAGTTGAGATATCGACCGATCACTCATTTCAAGCTCGAATTACTTCACAAAAACAAAGGGATATTTAACCTGGAAAATTCAAAAACTCCCTGTTGACAAATAAGGACTCTGAAAGTGAAACAAAAATTACAATCAGAGCCCTTAAATCAAAATAAACTTCAACAATCCAAGTACAATAATATTAAGGGGCTGGGCTCTAATTTGAGGTTAAAGAAAAAAAAAAAAAAAAAAAGAGCCATAATCTCCACAGTCCATTCTCTGCCTGCACATATCATATACCTCTACATGTTATTCAAAATCAACTTTATTTTTTTCATTTTTTTTTTCTGTAAATTATAAGCAAAATTCACACCACAATTTCAACAGTCAAATTATGCGACATCGGGCGGGGCCAACCGGGACATCGGCCCAATTTTCTCTTCCCTTTAATTGAATTCATGCATCTTGTCCAGCTTCCATTCATCTCGCAGCCTGGCTATGAAAGTGTCAGCCTTGACATTCACATCAGGGCTTGGGCAAGAAACTGAAGGCCCGATTGAATCTCCACCCTCGGATTTGACTGACATCATATCAAAATCTTCAAGCTCCGACGGCGGGGAGCTGCACTGGGAGCTCTGCGCGCTGCTTATCTTAACGAAATCTCCACGTGCCACGAATTTCATTTCCTTCATTTTGAATGGTGGTGGAGGAGGAGGCCTTGGTATAAGGGGAGATGATGGTTCTATAATGACGCTTTCATTGTAGTAGGAGCTTGTTTTGTTGGGTTTTGGAGGTTTCCCGGCGTTGACAGAGTGGTACCACCGGGGTTCCGGTGGTGGAGTTGGTGCTGGAGGCAGGGTGCTTATGTTCTTGAAACGGCGGCTTTTGGTTCCATTTTTGAATAAAGAATTGAGAATTGAAGAAGGTGGAGGAGGAGGAGGTGGTGGTGGTGGAGGTGGTAAAGTCGTGGAAGATGATTGGAACCGCTTGCTTTTGAAAATATTGTTGAAAATTGAATTTGGTGGCGGAGGAGGGGGCGGGGGAGGTGGTGCTGTGTTGGAAACAGAATGTACACGCTTATTCTTGCTACTCTTTTTGAACAGGTTTTGTAAAACCTTAGATGGTGGCGGAGGTGGAGGCGGAGGCGGAGGAGGTGGTGCTGCTGTACCTGACTGTTCAGGTGAAGAATTCTCGGAGGCGGAGGCAATGTTATAAATATTTCTAGTTTTCACTTTCTTTTTTCTCTTCCTCTGACTTTTGATGTACAATGAAGCAATTGCAGTTGCTATTTCTTTGGTGGTGCCACTCTTTTTCCGGTGAATTATTTCCCTTGTTATCTCCGGAAATTGCGACTTTGCTACTGGTGGAGGCGGAGGTGGTGGTGGCGGCGGTCTGTTTTCATTAAATTCATCCTCATTCCTCCGCTTTTCAAACTTTTCTTTCTTTGGGACGCTTCTGAAAGATCTTCTGCGCTTCAAACTCGCCGCAGGTGGTGGCGGAGGCGGTGGTGGTACAGGTGATTTTGGCGGTGTCGGAGGTGGGGGTGGAGACCGTGAAGTTTCAACTTTATAGTTATCCACCGGAATCACCTTCACAATTGTCTCAGGCTCGTCACTCTCCACCTCACTCCGCCGAGCATGGCGATGAAAATGTTCAGCCACCGGCGAATTCCGGTAAGCTTTCACCTCAAAATCATCAAAAAACCTGAACCTATTATCCCGAATTTCCCACACAGATTCGTGCCTCAGATCAGGATAAGAGCTGCTGCTCCTCCTCAGCCGTGCACCACCGCCGCTTCCCACCGGAGTACTCATAACATTATCTGAAAACCCATACCACTGAGAACTCGAAACAGATTCCCTCGTCGGCACCGGTGGCCTAGCAAAATCAGAAACTTGTGAAACATTTAAGTCCTGTAAATCAGCTTCATCAGGCGGTGGAACCTCATCATTTCTTCTAGCAAAAACGCCACAAATAATTGCAAACAATACCAACAAGACGTTGAGTGAATCCCAGCTCTTTTTCACTGAATTAGGACGAAGAATTTGAGTGGTGTGTGAAAGAAATGGAGGGACCAAGAAAAACATAATCACTAATATGAGAATTGGTACGGCCAGAATTAGTACCACCGGGTTGAAGATTGGAGAAGGCTGCCCGCGGCGGCGATGAGGGTTGAAGAAGGTGGTGGTGGTCGGCTGAGACCAGAACGGTGGTGAGTCTCCTTCTGCATCCATGGCATGGAGGATGCGTGTGGGTGTTTCCTTGGAATTAAGGAGTTATGGTTGTAGCTTTCAGTATTTGGTAGAATGGAGTTTTAAATATTTTTCGTGGGTTGTGAGGTGGGGTGGGGGTGGCAATGGAGTGTTTAAATGAAATGAAACTTACACAAATACATTAATTTTGAAAATGTGTTCAATACTATTCAATAATATTTACTACTATGTACATGAACCGGTTATTTTTGTGCAATTTATGATCAATTTTTAAATCAAACCACTCAACAATTTGAAATTTTTCAAAATTGAATCAAATCAAATCAGTTCAATTTTTAAACCAAATTAATCCAAACTTTTTTTTATTCGATTTAAAACCACTTAAAAATGTGTTCAATACTATTCAAAAGTATTTACTGCTATGTATGTACGATGGAAATTGAGTATTTAAGAAATATACTATTCAAAATTTATGTTGTTTATGAATAATGATACTCTTTTGAATTGCCGTATTATTGAGTTTTTAAAATGGAGAAAAAAAAAATAAATTTACAAGAGATTTTTCTTGGTGTGTAGCCATGCATAAGATTAACTATTTTGACTACTTTTTTTTCCAACATGATATATAGAAGTTGCCAAACATCTTTTGCATATCAAAGCATTTTTGAATCAACAATTCAAATTTGTTTAGAACTAATCGCAAGAAGATTACTAATCTCGAGCAAGTAAAATTTACATGACAATATGTTGAATCAAGACTTGATTAAAAAGAGAAACATGTCGAGTATGTTTAGTTATTTCAATTCAACATAATTTAATTTATAACTATATATTTGGTGAATAATGTTAAGCACGACTTCTCGAGTTAAAAGTACTGGTCAATCTTGTCTAACACTGCTTATCAAATATGATAAATATTTAACTAAATTGAGTACTATCAAAAGTTTAAAACAAGGAAAGAAAATGGGGAAAAAAATAGAATATTGGAGCTTGGTTGTAATGATTGAAACAGGCTGCCCTTTTACATCAAAACACCAATGCACGCCTTTACATCATCAACTTTCTTAAAAGAAAAGAGTCTTCTTTTACCATATAACATATCCCATTCAATTGTTGGGGCATTAGTATCTTGTGCTTTATATTTTTTTTACCTGCATCCATCCACCACCTGACCACCTATTCATTCCCCTTCATAATTCATAAAAATAATTAGGTTACATTAATTAATTATTTAATAATTTTAGTATTTTTCAATGTGATGATACTTTAATTCCAATGTCATTGTCAAAAGGCACAAATTAAGCTAAGCTTTTGCTTCTTTTATGGATTTTGCAATAAACCTAATTCACTTTATTTGCGTTTGATTACAGGCATGGACAAAACTGAATTCGTTTTTTTATTAAAAGAAAAAGAAAAAAATACGCACAATTTTTTGAGTTTAGTGTTGCATTATTGGAGTTCCATTCTTGGGGTTTTCCTATGAAATAAAAGATTTGTAAATGGATTATCAAAAGAGATTTTACATCATTAGCTAATGTTTTTATAACTTTGAAATGTGATTTCGATTCAAGTATAGAGAATTAGTTTTTATCAGATTCAATAATTTTCACTCCTTGAGACAGCTAAGACGATTTCGAAAGTCGACGGACGTAAAAGAAGTTTTTTTAAATTAGACTAGTGAGTTTATTTTGTCTACTTAAAGACAAAGAGCGGAAAATAAAATAAAAAGTATACTACTTGAATAGAGTTCACATCAATTTGACCTAGTGTAATTGGTTGATAAGATTACTACTTGTACTAATCAAGAAGGAAACAATTGTAACTAAAATTTTAATATATTCCACTTGTATCTTTCAATTCTTGAGAGGGGCTTTCGAAATAATTCACCGTTATTGACTAATTTCCATTTGGTATTTCTTTATTTTGTTAAAGAAAATGCTTTATAATGCCGTCGTTCATCAATCTTATAAAGTGAATTATACATTTCAAATGTAATAAGAGAAGTGCTACAATTATATTAATTTTGACAGTTTTGTTTACAGCCTTTTCATGTACAACACATACAATGAGCGGTTTTCACGATCAAAATAATCGTGGTCATACCATTGTGAGAGGGTTGTGAACAATAGTGTACAAAAAGTGATATACTATTGATTTTTCCCATGTAATAAATAGTTTAAAATGTCATTAATTCACCGAATTTAGTGCTTTCAAACGTAATCAAACCTTATAAGGAGTCTAAATAGTTTTGTGTAACTCAATCAAGTTTATGATTCAAATAACTTGCTTAAAAAGTTGGTGTTTCCCTACCTACAAGATTATTATAATTCGATTGTGTAAATTTATGTGTATAGTCCTGAAAATAAGGCAAAAAGTTGAACAAAATATTGCCTTAAAGCTGTGTTTAGAATTATCAGAGTCCATCTTACTCAATTATGCTACATATCAAACAGTGGTCTTGTTCAAACTTAAATAAAGAAAACAAAAGGTCCCATGACTCCTTGGTGCAAAGCAACTATAATGTATTTAATTGTATGGTTTCATTCTAAATCACTTAAATATTTATGTATAATGCCACTTGTACATAAACAATTACATAATGATTTATATACAGATAAGCTATCGAAAAGAGAGAGGAATTTTTTATTTTTTATTTTTTAATTTAGTTAAAGAAATTTTGATCAAATTATATTTCACCATATCATTTGTTTGTAAACTATTATGTAAACTTATTATGTACATGTAACGCAACCGAATATTTACTAATTATTTTTCTGATAACCATAGATTTCTCGATAAAAATTATCCATTCATAATACGGTCAAAGTATTTGCTTATAACCTAGTGTGCTGCTTCAATAACTCGACATGAAAGATGACTTGCTCAATATTTCTAATTGATTGATAAAAATTAGTTTTAGTTAATTACAATGCTTTCCATCATATTCTTATTTTGTACCTAGGGCAACATGAATTCTGTAAATTTATTAGTTTAAACTTTTAAAGGGACAAACAAATGTATTTATTGATCATAAATATCCTCTTTGCTCCACCAAGTGGCGGAGCCAGGACAAAAAAACAGTGATTACCTAATTTAACTAATGAGAAAATTTTCAAATATAAATAATAATATTAACTTTTGTTTGGTCCCATTAAAATTATAATTTATTTTTCTCCCTCTTCTTATTAATCATACATTCTCCAAAAAAATAATATTATACATAATTTCAAAATTTTTACTTTTTTTTTAATCAGACATTCTTTTTAAAAATTGTTTCAACCATTAAAATTTCAAATAATGGGATCAAACAGAGGCTAAGTCCTTGTTTTATAAGGATTAATATTCAAATTTTAATGTAACTCAAAGTGGACAAATAATTTTAACTGCCTATTTTATTTTATGAGATTCACAACTTTTCAATCACATATTTTATTAGTATTTTCTCTACTTTTTTTTCTTTTAGATTTAAGTATAGGCACTTGGAAGAGAAACTTTAATGGGGCGATTGCACCATTTGATGGTGTGATTGCCCTATCAGGGTGTGCCACCACCACACGCCCCAAGGTGTGTGGCCCACATGTCGAGGTGGCACCTCAACATTGAATGTTATGTCTGCCCCCACTGAAAATTTAGTCGGTGCTTGGACCCTAACCACCGCCTCCCTCCGCCAAGCCTCCAACGCACGCATGTCAGATACATTTTTTTTGTATCATATACCTAATACATGAAAAATCAATTCAAGATATTAGGATGGTCATACTAATCTTAAAAGATTAAACTCTTGTATACATAAGAAATCTGTTGTCACTTAAAACTCCATACAAAAAATAATATAACAGATATAGATAATTAAAAAAAAAAAAAAACTATAATCACATATAAATTACAAAATACACTCTATATGCAAGACATATTTTATAAATTTCTCTAAATATAATTAACTAACTTATTGAAATTTGTATTTTAAGAATACTTTTCATTAGCAGTAGAAAAAAATTGAATAATACTATACAACTCGACTAGGATTATAACTCTAATTTATGTGATTTTAGGTGATAAACTAAATGAAATATGGAATTAAATAACCAATTTAATTTCACTCATTATTTAATATCACATTAACGTTACATAGACTAAGATTATAATCTTAGTAGCACTAATTAAAATTACTAAAAAAAAATTATTGTCGTTTGAATTATAAAGTAGGGTCTCCTAATTTTTAATATAAAAAAATGACAGGTTGGAGAAAGACAATAATCCCTGTCTTACTCCAAGTTTCTTCAACAGCTAGCATCCAATCGACGACCTCTGTAATTTCTGACGTGACAATTCAATCATACCGATTAAACAATTACTCATATATCAATCATTTTTACATTTTTTTTTTTGGTTAAATCTTAATCAATACCTTTTCTTTTCTTTTGTTTTTTAATCTTAAACAATAATAACCACATATTAATTCAAACCGCGTGCCGTGTGAAACACGTGTCAATAAAATTATGATAAACATGCTAATTACATAAATTATTATAGTTGAAATGCATGGAGATGAAAAATGACCTTCAAAAGAAAATATAAATTTTAACTTACAAAGTATTTCACTTCGTGAGAATTGTCTTTTCTCATTCATGATTGTGAGGGAAGCAGAAATCGCATTTTCACAAAACGATTTTAACTGAATTGAAAAGAATATACAAGAGTCACCTTCTTCTAAACTTTCGTCGTATAAAATTTTTCATGATTAGAAAACGAAAAATGACAATTTACAATTTATTTATTTATTTTTTTAATAATAATGAACATGCAATGTTCTAAATATGCGATAAGTTATTGCAATTCACTACCCCAATAAATCTTAGAATAATTAGACTAATTCTCATTTTACAATACATATTTTTCGCAAAAGTCAATTTTAAAACTAGGGTTTCCTTCAAAAATTGTTGAAAGAACTTTAAATAGGACTCTCATAATAAATTCCAACTCATGTGACAAAATTTTGATGAGTGACCACATTAAGAAATCATTATTATATGATTACATGGAGAATGGTAATCACACCACGTGGACGGTGCGATCGCCCAATGCCGAAGTACCACCTCGACGGGTGGCACACCATGTTAGGGTGGTCGTACCGCCACGTGGTGCGACAGTCCCGTGGAAGATTTTCTTTATTACATGAGTTAAAATATTGATTGATTTGCGAATAAGTTGTGTACAAATCGAACTCTAATCAATGTTCTAATTTATTTTTAAATTATTGATATTATTATTTAAGTGCACTGAAGAATATAGAGTAGTTGGGACATCATTGTACATATTTGTACGTATATTTGTGTACACACAATGTATTGGCTTGTGTCTGTCATTTATTGGCTTGGGTGGTTGTAAAATGATTAAGGGAAAAAAGTCTAACATGTTTGTATTAGGTTTTCTATTTGATTACTTGTAATTCTGGCCAAATAATGCTGAATATAAAATTATTTTGGGAGATAGCACTGCTGTCCTATTTTTCCTAATTCTATCGAGTTTAGAAGATATGTATGAAATTAATCAAAACTTAACGAGTAGAACAACTAAGATCCTTACTCGATCTCATATTTGAAAAGATTTCGAAGTGGTCGATTGGACGAGCACAACAATAGAGTCGGATCATGAAAACTTTACGATTGACTCGACTTCATTTATTGAAGTTAGTGACGGAGTTTTTAGCACACGTACCTTTATTATGATGATTAATTGACACGAATAGCAGCGTGATTAATTTCTCATTTTAGGAAAGTAAGTATTTTTAACTTCACAATTCTCTTATCCTTTCTCTATGTAACCTAGGGTTTTCACTCACCCCTGAACATGGAATCCAATCTTTATTGGATTTCCTCAGCCCTTCTACCTACCAGCAAGCACAAAGAAAAGGAAGGATGACTTTTTTGATAGATTCTGGCTTAGTCTAAATCATTTTTTTTAATACTATATACAATTTTTGACATATCTTGTTGGGGTGGGGTCGAACCCCCGCATAGAGTGGCAATATATCTTCTCCTCCATTCAGAATTACCTACAGTTAAAGGAAATCGTCAACTCTCACTTAAATTTAATTACAGACACTTGAGTATATTCTATGTAAACTTAGTTTCCTTACAAAATTGCAAACTATTGTAATGAAATGGTAGATATGGTTGTTTGTACTTGGTATTTCTTTTAACAACTCATTTTTATTTATGAGAACAATGATTTTATGTATTGCAATAGGAGTCTTTTTGAGGGAAAAAAAAATTCTTCGAACATTATGACATGTTAACTAATTGGACTAGCCCTTCAATTAAAAAATTTGGTGAATTTCCTCAATAGAAGTCAAAACATCCAAATAGAGAGTTTAGGTTTTTGTGTGACTATAAATATTGATTGCAAGTCTCCATCTTCCCCCATTTGTATAGAGACATGCATTATGACATCTTTGGTGCCATATGATTGAGAACTTCTCTTATAGCTATTATTGAAACTTCATTGTCATATTATAGATATTATTGTCATTACATAAGATATTAGATTAAAACTTGAGCTTTGATTAGAAAGCTTTGAAACAAGTTTTACACACAAGCTTTGAACATTATGTGTCAAACAGACTAAGAGAAATCCATGAGAACATATTTTCAATATGACAAAAATTGTAAGAACATCATTTAGTCCTCTTTGGCCTCAATTCTTGAATTTTTTTGCCACAAATTCATTTTAATCACGCATTTCATAAGATCCACATTTTTTTATTTAACTTTTCAATCATATATTTCATTAACTTTTATCAAAATCTAATAAAGTAATAATTTTTACCGTAAACAAACGAGTACTTAACATTTTAAGTAAAACAACTAATTTATTTATATAAGTACAGTCCACTCTCATATGGCGTGTTAAGCTTAGCCAATCAATTAGAAGGTTTTTTAATCTTCGGGTCTTTGTTGGATTATACTCATAGTGCACAAGTTTGATGGGTTTAATCAGTTTGGTGGTATTTACTTTCATCGTTTTGATAGTATCTTTTAGTCTCTATGCTAAAGTTATGCTGCTTTATCTATATGTAGTCACGGGCTTCTGCATCAGAGAATGTCCCTACGAGTGTCCCTACGAGTCGGAGTCTTCATTCCCATCTGAATACATTCAAAGTCTATCTTTCATCTCATCTCTTGACCATTTGGGGGAATTCACAAAAATGTCTAATTTCATGTTTGTCTACTGAAAAGTGTTTAGAACATGTTTAGACAATACTAAACCATCCAATCTGATTATTAATCTTTGGATTTGTTCATCAAAGGCAAAGACTACACTCTCGAAGTATATGAGACCAAGCCAATAAAATGTTTGCAATACAATTATCTTACTAATCGTATATGTATTTTATCTCCATACAATATATGATAATTAGGTATGAGCACAAATGATCATTTGGTCCTTTAATTATTCTCACAAACTTAAGTTTCATTTTCTTCAATAATCAAGTAAACTAATTACAAATATCGAAATCTAATTTTAAACATTAAACTTAGATTTCAACTATTCATTAGAAAATACTTAATAGTTACTCTAATCTTTTTTCAAGACGACGATTCTCAACACAAATTCATATTCTATACCTTGCTCGTTCTTAAGTTCCCAATTAATTGAAATACTTGATCAAACAAATTGATCCCAATCATTGATAAATTAAAGAACCATTACTCACGAAAAAGATATACACAATATTTTATTAGCACCATGAGTTATAAACGCTTGTTGATCAATACAGAATTTTGCTAAGACCACATCGGTTAAATACTGAAGCATAGACAAACCTATAAGGAATTTGGTTCCATCTTGAAAGGCCAACATCTCAAACTCTTATAAGTTAATCTATATTTTCATCTTTATTTAATGTAAAATTTTATCCCTTAACATGCTTCCAAAAGATGGCGTCTCGTTTGAGCAAATTAATCTTAAAATTCGTATACTCATTTTTTTGAATCTTAATCGGATCAAATTACTCGTTTAAGTTTTATGGGCTCTGATTGTCATCTTAAAAGGTTAACCTTATTAAGAGGAATAGTATAAACCTTTATATGTTGATCTATATTTTGATATTTAATCGAGGCGAGATTTATCTCTTAATATGCCCCACAAGATGGTAACTTATTTAAGTAGAACAATTTTGAAATTCGTGCTACTTTTGAACCTTAATTGGATTAAATTGCTAATTAAAACTTAATGGACTCTGATACCATATTAAAACATAAAGTTCCATCTTAAAAGGTCTTTATGAAGAGTAATCTAATCCTTTATAAATTGGTCTATATTTTTATTTTTATTCAATGTGAAATTTTATCTTTTAACAAATTTTGATCCTCTTATTTTATCATCTGTTGTTGTCGATACTATTTGTAAATTTTTGTAAACATGAATATGTTATTTTTCAAAAGAATTAACGCGCGCTGCCCGACACACAAAAAGAATTGCGATCGATACTATTTGTAAATTTTTGTAAACATGAATATGTTATTTTTCAAAAGAAATAAAGAACATAGTTATATTTCAAATAACGATTTCAAAATTGGGTCACAGTCAAATTTTCCCACTAAAGAAAAAAGGAAAAAACTCAATGCCTATACCCTAATTTAATTTTAAGAGAAAATGTTTAGAAATTTAAAACTTAGGTGATAATTAATAAAATTAAATATAAAATAATTCTCGATCCACCTTAATCACTCTAGTCCAGCCACAGTCACTGGAATCCATCCGCTACCATCCCCTCTCACAATCAACGGTATGCACCCACCACCGGCATCTACTATTCACCATCCTTTCTCACAATCACTGGCATCCAACTGGCTTGTTTAGATAAAGAAGCCTACTTGAGATCCTTGAGTACATCATCTCCAAGGGTAACCTATTGCTTAGATTTTTAATTTAGCAAAAAATCGATGAAAACTGACGAATTATTTAATTAAACTTCAATTGATAGATTTTTGGTGGTGTGATTAAAACTACATGTAAAATGTTGCCCATGAGGTTGATCCAATGACTGTGACCAGTTCTCTTGAATATGTGACCTTTGGATATTGATTTATACCTATAATATTGATCTAAATGGCATGTGACCAATTTACTTAGATTTGTGACATGTGGATATTGATATGTTACATATATAAAATGACCCGTGACTTGTGAACTGTTACCTGTGACCTCTAACATATGAACTGTGGCCTTTAGATTTGAATATGTGACCTATTATTAGTGCACAAAGACGTGTCACATAAGATTAGTGATCATATAATATAGATTTGCGACCTTATGACATTGATATGTGACCTATACAATATGATCTGTGACCTATGAAATGTGATATGTGATTATAAATAAATGATATGTGACATGTGGACGTTGTTCTGTGATCAATTTTAATTGATTCGTGATTTGTGGACATTGATCTGTGACTTACCCACAGTAACACCTGTGAACAAATTGTGAGCCACCACAACATCAGTAGCACCACCAAAACCATATCGGCACCACAATTTGTAAGCCACCAACAACCACCACTATCACTAACAACCTCAACAACCAAAAAACAACTAAACAAATCACCAATGACCAAACACAATAAAAAAAACAACCAAACCCCCAATATCGTTGCTGTGCACGACTCTATACAGAGGGTAAGGCCGCCTCAGAATGACGCTCTCTTTTAAGAGCGCAGTTACGGGATGGAGTTCACAGTATGCAACGACGCTCATCACTTTGAGCTCGTGGTGTCTCCAGTAGTGAGAAAGAGTGAAAAGAGAGAGTAGGTGCAGTGACCGTGATGATCTTCGACAGTGGATGTGACGATGAGGGTAGGTGTTGGTTAGGTATAGAGAGTAAGAAAAGATAAGATGGAGATAGAGAAAAGAAGAAAGAGAAATGAATTTTAAGGTTTAGGATGAAATTGGGTTGGGTTGGGGGCAGGGTAGAATTTTATAATAATATTATTAATATTAATAGTTGAATTATCACCTGATTTATGAATAAGTAAACCTTGTATATGATTTTTCAATTGCAACTCTAAAAATCCATCTAATGTAATTTCCACAAGAAAAAAAATAACTTAACCCTTGTTAGATTTCCTTGACTTTAATTTACTTTCTTACACTCATTTTCAATCATATATTCATATAATAAAATATTTTATACGCAAGCCTATATTTTTCTTATTTTTTAAATATAGCTACTGCTTCAAAGCAACATGGATCGGTGGTCGCGTCTTGAGCGTGGTGGTGGTGGAATCTTTGCAACGGTCAAGGCGATGCGACGACAGTCGTGATGGCATCTTGGCCAGGAGAGCGGCGCCGCCAACAGAGAGGGAGGACAGAGTATAGTGAGGAGGATGAGAATGGAGAGAAGAAAGGGAAGAAGAAAATAAATTAGGGTTTGGAATGAAATAGAGTATATTAATTTATTTTATCTATTAATTAATTAATAAAACATCTCATTTTTAAACAATGAAATATCCAAATAGTTGCTTAATAGGCCCAAGTTCCATATGCAACACACGAAGCCCACTAGTTATCAGTTCCTCTTTCAAATACCTAAAATTATAAATCAACCAAAACCCCCAAATATTGCGTTTAATCTCAAATTCTACGAGTTTGTTTGTCTTCTATTATGGGAAAAATTATAGAATTTTAAATAGTATTTTTTGGATAAAGTGTGGTTAAAATTTGAAGAAGCTTTACTAATTTGTGTGTAAAATATTTTATTGTGTGAATGTGTGATGGGAAATGTTAATGTAGCAAACAATTTAATTTATTGTTGCAGTTTTGCAGGTATAAAAAGTAAAAACAATTTGTCTAGAAACTCCCGTTTTCCACAAGCGCACGCACCAAAATTGCACTCAGAAACTTACCCAGAAGAAGTGTGTGTGAGAGATGGTGTGGTTTAAGTGCGAGGATTGTGGAGACAATCTTAAGAAACCCAAGCTCCCTAGTCACTTTTGTACGAGCTTTCCTTCCAAGGTTCAGTTTGTTCACGTTCCTTGAAATTATTTCTTTATAATTAAATTCCATTTATCAAATCCTTATTCTTGTATTGATTTGGATTGGCCTCGTCTCTCTTTTTTTTTTGCCTAATTTTGTGTTAGTTATCATGCATTGATTGTGGGCAAGTATTTGGGCAGAAAACTATCGAATGTCACACTCAGTGTATTAGTGAAGCGGTATATTCGACACCTTTTAAGATTATTGTTCTTGATTGTCTTCTTCTTATTTATTGCATGTGAATTTTAAAATGAATTATTTTTCTAATTTAATGAATAGGATCTCTAGCTTGTATAATATTTTAATTCTATTGATCTGATCTGAAATTTATATGTTATTTGCATGAGGTAGAATAATATTATATATTTTTCCAGGTTAAAAATATTGTGGCAACTGAACTGAAATTCAAATTTCAAGTTGGAATGTTGGTTATGAAACTTTATTTTTTCATAAGTTGTTATTTGAACGTAAACTTTGTTATCATTGCTTCATTGTTGTTGAACGTCTTCTACACCCTGGTCATATTATCCGGTCATATTATCCATGCCCATTAGAAACAAACGGAAAAGATAACATATCACTCTAGTTGGCAACATAGTTAACAAATAACTACTCTGTCACGACATCTCCTTGTTAGTCAAACTAACGAACTGTTTCACTCTGGTAGTCGCTAATAATTAAAAAAAGAAACTCAGACGATTGTGTAAGGAACAAATCTCTTGAGACAAAGTCCCAAAAATGGGTATTTTATTGACAATGAATTTACAATTGGAACTAAACAGAATGCCTTTAAGGGGCGCAAGCACACGAGTACTGAAAAAAATGTTTTAAGTCTAATTTAATAAATTGAAATTACATATTCTCTGTTTGAGAGTGTTTGATTCGGGGTTCTCTGCTCTATGTCTTCTCTTCCTTTTATATTCTCTTGATGATTTTTTTCACGATCAACCGCTTAGAAACTACTTGATTGCTTTATAACTATCCACTTTCTTTATGGTGGCTAACTTGTCGTGGAATTGCCGTCTCTAATTGCTGCCACTACTCTTTGTCGTTCAACCGTCTTCAACTGAACTCCTTGAATCGTGGAACGTGATAAGGTTACTCAATAACTGTTTCAAAAACTACACTTCTGGATAACCATAACATTCTTATGTTTGCTAAGATTCTGGGCGATTCGAAGGTTTGGGCGAGAACAGGGTCATAGCTCTGGGCGACTATAAGTCACTTCATTCGCTCAGATTTTGGACGTCTTGCAAGCTTGGGCAATGATGTTACCGTGTTCGTGGGCTTCCACTGCATTCATTAATAACCCTATCTGGGCCTTTATCCTGAATTGTCCAGTTGGGCTTCATTCCTTGGGCTATTCGATTTGGGCTGCACTTTTAGTGTGTCAACAATTACCCTCTAATATGGTAGAATTAATACCAATTATTAATCTTTGCTACATTTACTTTGTGTTTCCCAACAACATTTGAAATTCCCAAGAATTTCAATCATTATTTCCTTCTATAGCCTGAAAAAGTGCGACGCTACAAACCCTTATAAACCCCAAAGACAAGCCATTTCGTTGTACCACTAAATCACGCCTCATTATTTCGCGCTTCTTTCTCGCCATACCACTGTTCATCTTCTTGCTTCTCTACTATGTTTCTCAAGCAAATTTTAACAAAACTGTATTTCGTCCTCAATGACTGCTCCACAAACCCAATCTGACGACTCCTTTAACTTCGAAGATTTTCAGAAAATCCTCACTCGGCCATATGTAAACCCGAACTTCATTGTACCAGCCAATGCCGAACTTAATGAATTCTATCTGGGTCCTTCATTTAACAACGCTGAAGCCGTTGAACAAGTGGCGGTGGGCCAGCTGTTCCCTTGTACTCAAGGCCCTCCATTACTGAACTCTTTGCCGTCGAGGCCGATTTGCGAAAAAGGTATTCGCACTTGGCCTAAATCTGATGTTGTTTTCCGTAGATGGCATGCTCGCCTTATGGGCCATGGTCCTACCAAGGCACTTTTTGATCGTGCTAGGATTTCTGATTTATTAGAAATCTCTCTTCAACCCCCAATTTTTGACCCAACACTTTTTCCTATTGCTTTAAGTTTTTGGTCTTCTGAATATAATACTTTTGTTTTCTCTCTTGGTCCCATGTCCATTACTTTAAGGGATGTTGGGGCCCTGATAAATCTTCCACCTTTGGGCGACACCATTTTCCCTGGTATTTTAATTTCCGGTGTTGCCCTAAAATTTGACAAAAAACTCATCGAGTCCTATTCAAGCCTGCAAGGCTATTATAATCACTCAAATGCTGAGTCTTCCCACGCTGAGCGTGTGGCCTTTCTTTATATTTGGCTTTGTAAATATATTCTATGTGTGCCCAGTATAAAGCCTTCTATGAGCTATTTACCCATAGTGCACGAATTGCCGCATGGTAGGCCTTTGAATTTGTGTTCTTTCTTTTTGGCTGCCCTCTATAGAGGCATGACTTCTCTTCAATTTCAATTGAAGAATGGTGTATCTCCCACTGGTATTGGGCCTCTTTAGTTCACTTAATTGTGGTTGAGAGCCTATTTTCCATCACTTGGTGCTCTATCCATGTCCCTTCGTTCTGCCAGCTGCTATGGGCTAGCCATTGACCCATTGTGTCCTGTAAATATGTCCAGAAGGAATATTTATTCATTCTTTTATACTTTAAATTCATTTCCTTCCTTTTTTTTCCCCTTTCCTGCTCATTTAACTTTGGATTATGTGCAACCTCCATCTACCCTGGACAGTGCGAGCCCCTCTCTGTTCGTTTGGGTTCAGTTTTTGATTCGGAGGGAGTTGTTCCATGATATTTTAACTCGAACCAATGCCAAAGCTGGGGTTAAAATATATGCTCCCTAATTTTTTGCTCGCCAATTTGGTTTTGGCCAAACTTGGCATGTTCCCCCTTGTTATTCAAAAAATTTGATAGATCGCTTTCACACCATTAATAAGGCAGAGGCACAAGCTATACATACTCGCAATATTCTTTTGACGAGTAACTTTTCATTAGCCCCTTCAATCCTAACCGTGTCGTTCACCCTCTTTTTGAACAACTCGGCCATCAGGGAAGCACAGATTGTTTGCCACTGATTTCAATCGTGCTTTTCATTCACTGGATCAGCCAGACATTCCTTCCACTTCTCCTATTTTGGTCACCCCTGTGTCTATTAGGAATCCTTTCTCACCTGCTCGTGCTAAACAATCTATTCGTTCCTCCACTTCTCTACCTGCCAAACCTGCTGCAGCTAAGAGTGCCCCAAGTCGCAAACGGCCAGTTTCAGCATATCCCATTTTAGAGGATGATGATGATGACACTCCTCTCATCGTTAGGAGAAAGGTAATTGAATTCTGCTTACTCACAAGCATACCTTTCTATGTGCTAATGATTTTTTTGAATTTCTCAGAAAAGTTCAGCCTCTCCTTTGAAGACTTTGGTGTTAGCAGCTCCCGCTCCATCATCCTCTGCTGGAGCTGCTTCGTCCAAACCAACTGATGAAGGGACTACACTTAAAGAGAAACCTTCAGTCCTAGAACCTTCATCACAACTAATGGACGAGTCACCTTCTTCCCAGGGCGCCGACCCCCCAAACATCGAACCAGAAGGTAATACATTTTTTGATGTTTTACCTTTGCTTGTGCTATTAGTTCCTGATTTGCTGCTTCTTTAATCATGCAGAGGCTCCCATGGGTTTGCCCGTTGTGGCAGAATCTTCTCGCTCAGACAAGGGGGAGTCTCCACAGGTGGTGGAGCCAACTGGTGATATGCCACCTCCCAAAATTGCTGATGAGGTAACCTTTTACTTCACTTTTATTTTCACTTTGTTTATTGCAGCGGAAACCTTCAATGTTGGCATTTTTCTTTGTAGGATGCTGATGAGATCGTGCGTTCCATCCGGGACTTGTTCAATTCCTGGGGGCAAGTCAAGACGTCTCGCCCTACTTCAACCAATCGTCTTTCTGCTTCTTCAGAGGAAGATATGAAGTTCCTCAAGCAGTCGATATTTGAGTATGTATCTTTTATGGACATGGACATCGGTCAGGCTAGTGCTGCCAAACATAAGGATAAGCTTGAGCATTTGAGTGCGAAGTTGGCGCAAGCACTGACACTTCCGTCGCTCAATATTTCTGCTGATTTTAAAGCGACGTTGAAAGTTGTCCATTCTGACATCCTCTCTTTGCTGGCCAAAAATGTTGAACTGAAGGCCAAGAGTACTCAATATCTTCGTGCTGCATCTGAAAGAGAGTCTTTGCTTCTGGAGATCAACAAACCCGAGGACAAATTGAAAGAAATCTCTTCTAAAGTTATGATTGAAGACTCTTTGATGACCAACTTGGCTGCACAGATGAAGGAGCTTCAAGCAAGGATGGATGACCGCAAGGCGAGAATGACTGCTATAAAGCGTAATGCTTTCCAAGGAATTGAGCGAACCAAGCTTTGGTCGAGCAGTACAAGAAGCTGGAGGTTGATGATGATTTTGTAGCTGAATTGAATGTCACTTCTTTTCAGCAGAGCGAGGATTGGGGGAGACTTAGG
>NW_019246299.1:52399-73452 GCF_002742605.1 Olea europaea var. sylvestris
ATAGGGGATAGAGATATACCCCTATGCTTTATGTAATTCTTAAATTGTTCACAAAACTACATGCATTCTTGTATGTTTGCATCATCCATAGAGATATAGGCTGGTGGTGTGCAAGAATAGGTCTAATATATATCGAGAGAGTATATTGGATAGAATAGGAACATTGAATTGGCAAATTTTCATCGAATCATTAATTTTATGAAATTAGGGTTTTTATAACTTCAATTGGGGATTCGTGATCCTAGTGACTTTAATTTGATTCATTTTAATAAATTAGCTTTTAAACTTGCTTAATTTCATTTACTTGAGTATTTAAGTCGTTTAATTAGAGAAATTTCGAAATTAGGGTTTCTAATTGAGAAATTAGGGTTTTCAATTGAAATTAGGATTTTTAGTTGAAATTGGGGCTTTTTGCACTTAGATCACATTTTCACTCAATTAGATTCGGTTAAGGCTAGATTAAACAGAATTTAACTACTCAATCTCTGAGAGACGATATTCGGACTTTTAAAAATCCACTTTATTACTTGTTACGAGCCGTACACTTGCGGTAGTTTTAAATTGAAAGAATTATTTCGTGAACATCTTCCTTTTTGTCTTTGTGTTTGAATTTTTCTTTTTAAGTAAATACCAATGCATCAAATATCAATCGTCGCCCTAATCTATTAGAATCGGGGCCTTGCAAATCTCTGATTGATCGTATTTTTTTTTTGCCACCCTTATCCGAAGAGCCCCATTTCTCTAGTTTTTATATGGAGAATTATTCGTAGATAAGAGATGTCAAGGGAGTTTCTTTCTTTCCCAAACCATGCAATGATGACTTTAAGGTGAAGTTAAGAATTTTGGTCTGATAATGAAAGTTGATATAGTATTTCTAGGGCTGGGCATAATTCGATTCGGTTCGCGGACCCGAAATTTTCAAGTATTTAATAAGTGGAATCATCGGATCCAAATTTAATTATGGAACCGTTCGGGTTCGGTTCCATTTGGTTATAGAGTTCTGTCCTATAATTATTTTTTTTAATATTTACAAAGTTACATTAATTCAACTAATGACATATTCAATCTTAACTCTTACAAAATAACGTTTTATGTGTTTTTTGCGTCTCTCTTTGCCGAATTATTCGTAGATTTGATTGTTAAAATCACAGAAAATGAAAGATAGCGAGCTTACAATAATTAAGAGAGACATTGTCGAGTTTGAATTCAATTTTTTCAGAATGGAAAGAACAACACTACAGTAGAATAATATACTTGAGTAAAACTCAGGTCAATTTGATTAAGTTGAACTTGAACCGAAAATTAGAAATAGGGAAAAAAATCATATTTTTGGGTTTGACCTAAATTAAATTATTAGTAAATTTATTTAGAAAAAATAAATACACTTATTTAAAATAAATTAATTAAAAAATTAGGAGATTCGATTCTTATTCGATTTTTCGATTTTTTATCTAGAACGAACCAAACCCGTCAGTTCTCGAATCTGATACCTGATCGGATATCTAATTTAAGAAGAATTGCTCGATTCGGTTCGGTTCGAAAGTTTTGTCCAACTCTAAGTATTATCTTAATCAATGGACGCGGGTGGAGGGACTAAAGCATGGTTATTATTATTATTATTATTATTATTATTATTATTATTATTTTTCTAATTTAATGAATAGGATCTCTAGCTTGTATAATATTTTAATTCTATTGATCTGATCTGAAATTTATATGTTATTTGCATGAGGTAGAATAATATTATATATTTTTCCAGGTTAAAAATATTGTGGCAACTGAACTGAAATTCAAATTTCAAGTTGGAATGTTGGTTATGAAACTTTATTTTTTCATAAGTTGTTATTTGAACGTAAACTTTGTTATCATTGCTTCATTGTTGTTGAACGTCTTCTACACCCTGGTCATATTATCCGGTCATATTATCCATGCCCATTAGAAACAAACGGAAAAGATAACATATCACTCTAGTTGGCAACATAGTTAACAAATAACTACTCTGTCACGACATCTCCTTGTTAGTCAAACTAACGAACTGTCTCGCTCTGGTAGTCGCTAATAATTAAAAAAAGAAACTCAGACGATTGTGTAAGGAACAAATCTCTTGAGACAAAGTCCCAAAAATGGGTATTTTATTGGCAATGAATTTACAATTGGAACTAAACAGAATGCCTTTAAGGGGCGCAAGCACACGAGTACTGAAAAAAATGTTTTAAGTCTAATTTAAGAAATTGAAATTACATATTCTCTGTTTGAGAGTGTTTGATTCGGGGTTCTCTGCTCTATGTATTCTCTTCCTTTTATATTCTCTTGATGATTTTTTTCATGATCAACCGCTTAGAAACTGCTTGATTGCTTTATAACTATCCACTTTCTTTATGGTGGCTAACTTGTCGTGGAATTGCCGTCTCTAATTGCTGCCACTACTCTTTGTCGTTCAACCGTCTTCAACTGAACTCCTTGAATCGTGGAACGTGATAAGGTTACTCAATAACTGTTTCAAAAACTGCACTTCTGGATAACCATAACATTCTTATGTTTGCTAAGATTCTGGGCGATTCGAAGGTTTGGGCGAGAACAGGGTCATAGCTCTGGGCGACTATAAGTCACTTCATTCGCTCAGATTTTAGACGTCTTGCAAGCTTGGGCAATGATGTTACCGTGTTCGTGGGCTTCCACTGCATTCATTAATAACCCTATCTGGGCCTTTATCCTGAATTGTCCAGTTGGGCTTCATTCCTTGGGCTATTCGATTTGGGCTGCACTTTTAGTGTGTCAACAATTACCCTCTAATATGGTAGAATTAATACCAATTATTAATCTTTGCTACATTTACTTTGTGTTTCCCAACAACATTTGAAATTCCCAAGAATTTCAATCATTATTTCCTTCTATAGCCTGAAAAAGTGCGACGCTACAAACCCTTATAAACCCCAAAGACAAGCCATTTCGTTGTACCACTAAATCACGCCTCATTATTTCGCGCTTCTTTCTCGCCATACCACTGTTCATCTTCTTGCTTCTCTACTATGTTTCTCAAGCAAATTTTAACAAAACTGTATTTCGTCCTCAATGACTGCTCCACAAACCCAATCTGACGACTCCTTTAACTTCGAAGATTTTCAGAAAATCCTCACTCGGCCATATGTAAACCCGAACTTCATTGTACCAGCCAATGCCGAACTTAATGAATTCTATCTGGGTCCTTCATTTAACAACGCTGAAGCCGTTGAACAAGTGACGGTGGGCCAGCTGTTCCCTTGTACTCAAGGCCCTCCATTACTGAACTCTTTGCCGTCGAGGCCGATTTGCGAAAAAGGTATTCGCACTTGGCCTAAATCTGATGTTGTTTTCCGTAGATGGCATGCTCGCCTTGTGGGCCATGGTCCTACCAAGGCACTTTTTGATCGTGCTAGGATTTCTGATTTATTAGAAATCTCTCTTCAACCCCCAATTTTTGACCCAACACTTTTTCCTATTGCTTTAAGTTTTTGGTCTTCTGAATATAATACTTTTGTTATAATCTCTTGGTCCCATGTCCATTACTTTAAGGGATGTTGGGGCCCTGATAAATCTTCCACCTTTGGGCGACACCATTTTCCCTGGTATTTTAATTTCCGGTGTTGCCCTAAAATTTGACAAAAAACTCATCGACTCCTATTCAAGCCTGTAAGGCTGTTATAATCACTCAAATGCTGAGTCTTCCCACGCTGAGCGTGTGGCCTTTCTTTATATTTGGTTTTGTAAATATATTCTATGTGTGCCCAGTATAAAGCCATCTATAAGCTATTTACCTATAGTGCACGAATTGCTGCATGGTAGGCCTTTGAATTTGTGTTCTTTCTTTTTGGCTGCCCTCTATAGAGGCATGACTTCTCTTCAATTTCAATTGAAGAATGGTGTATCTCCCACTGGTATTGGGCCTCTTTAGTTCACTTAATTGTGGTTGAGAGCCTATTTTCCATCACTTGGTGCTCTATCCATGTCCCTTCGTTCTGCCAGCTGCTATGGGCTAGCCATTGACCCATTGTGTCCTGTAAATATGTCCAGAAGGAACATTTATTCATTCTTTTATACTTTAAATTCATTTCCTTCCTTTTTTTCCCTTTCCTGCTCATTTAACTTTAGATTATGTGCAACCTCCATCTACCCTGGACAGTGCGAGCCCCTTTCTGTTCGTTTGGGTTCAGTTTTTGATTCGGAGGGAGTTGTTCCATGATATTTTAACTCGAACCAATGCCAAAGCTGGGGTTGAAATATATGCTCCCTAATTTTTTGCTCGCCAATTTGGTTTTGGCCAAACTTGGCATGTTCCCCCTTGTTATTCAAAAAATTTGATAGATCGCTTTCACACCATTAATAAGGCAGAGGCACAAGCTATAGATACTCGCAATATTCTTTTGACGAGTAACTTTTCATTAGCCCCTTCAATCCTAGCCGTGTCGTTCACCCTCTTTTTGAACAACTCGGCCATCAGGGAAGCACAGATTGTTTGCCACTGATTCCAATCGTGCTTTTCATTCACTGGATCAGCCAAACATTCCTTCCACTTCTCCTATTTTGGTCACCCCTGTGTCTATTAGGAATCCTTCCTCACCTGCTCGTGCTAAACAATCTATTCGTTCCTCCACTTCTCTACCTGCCAAACCTGCTGCAGCTAAGAGTGCCCCAAGTCGCAAACGGCCAGTTTCAGCATATCCCATTTTAGAGGATGATGATGATGACACTCCTCTCATCGTTAGGAGAAAGGTAATTGAATTCTGCTTACTCACAAGCATACCTTTCTATGTGCTAATGATTTTTTTGAATTTCTCAGAAAAGTTCAGCCTCTCCTTTGAAGACTTTGGTGTTAGCAGCTCCCGCTCCATCATCCTCTGCTGGAGCTGCTTCGTCCAAACCAACTGATGAAGGGACTACACTTAAAGAGAAACCTTCAGTCCCGGAACCTTCATCACAACTAATGGACGAGTCACCTTCTTCCCAGGGCGCCAACCCCCCAAACATCGAACCAGAAGGTAATACATTTTTTGATGTTTTACCTTTGCTTGTCCTATTAGTTCCTGATTTGCTGCTTCTTTAATCATGCAGAGGCTCCCATGGGTTTGCCCGTTGTGGCAGAATCTTCTCGCTCAGACAAGGGGGAGTCTCCACAGGTGGTGGAGCCAACTGGTGATATGCCACCTCCCAAAATTGCTGATGAGGTAACCTTTTACTTCACTTTTATTTTCACTTTGTTTATTGCAGCGGAAACCTTCAATGTTGGCATTTTTCTTTGTAGGATGCTGATGAGATCGTGCGTTCCATCCGGGACTTGTTCAATTCCTGGGGGCAAGTCAAGACGTCTCGCCCTACTTCAACCAATCGTCTTTCTGCTTCTTCAGAGGAAGATATGAAGTTCCTCAAGCAGTCGATATTTGAGTATGTATCTTTTATGGACATGGACATCGGTCAGGCTAGTGCTGCCAAACATAAGGATAAGCTTGAGCATTTGAGTGCGAAGTTGGCGCAAGCACTGACACTTCCGTCGCTCAATATTTCTGCTGATTTTAAAGCGACGTTGAAAGTTGTCCATTCTGACATCCTCTCTTTGCTGGCCAAAAATGTTGAACTGAAGGCCAAGAGTACTCAATATCTTCGTGCTGCATCTGAAAGAGAGTCTTTGCTTCTGGAGATCAACAAACCCGAGGACAAATTGAAAGAAATCTCTTCTGAAGTTATGATTGAAGACTCTTTGATGACCAACTTGGCTGCACAGATGAAGGAGCTTCAAGCAAGGATGGATGACCGCAAGGCGAGAATGACTGCTATAAAGCGTAATGCTTTCCAAGGAATTGAGCGAACCAAGTCTTTGGTCGAGCAGTACAAGAAGCTGGAGGTTGATGATGATTTTGTAGCTGAATTGAATGTCACTTCTTTTCAGCAGAGCGAGGATTGGGGGAGACTTAGGGAAAGAATTCGTTCGGTCTGGGGCGAATTGTAATTAAGACATCTAATGCCTTAACTTTTCTTTTTGTAACTTCGTATTAACTTTCCTCTTATAACCTCGTATTGATAGCCATTGCCAATTTTGAATGTAACAGCAGCCATTGTCAATCCCCCAAGCATTTAACTGCTTTATGATAAGATTCATGTTCATTATCTTTTGGTATTTCTGTCTCTTTTTCCAAGACTTTGGGCCGCTTGACTCCAATTACTAGGCACGAACGTGGCTGTTCATATTCTGTCTCTTTACCCTCATGCCCCTATAAATGCACGTATATCTCACACTTTTCATTTTCATTTCCATTCTTTTCTTCAAAAACTAATTTGCTGCCATCGTTTGGCATCTCAACGATCGATCCAAAATTTTCGTCTTCCATAGAAATGGATCATTTGATCCACCCATTTTGCTGCCTGTTTTGATGTCACATTTGGTATGGGAGATATAGGAAATATTTTTTGGCCAGCATAGTTCTTTCCATTGTCTCCATGTTCTTTACAAGGAGTTCAATGATGGAAGGCAATTTTTGAGGATGCCTGTCAAGCCACCTTGCTTGCTGAGAGTACTTCTCGGTCTCCTTGCCCGTTATTGAAGCGATGCATTTAGGTAGGCGATGTGAGGGTGCTTCTCTTCCCTTCTGCTTGCTGAGAGTGCTTCTCGACCTCTTTGCTTGCCTTTGCAGCAGTGCGATCAGGATGGCAATCAAGGTCAGTTCACCCTTTTACTTGGTGATCGATCGAGAGATTAGTTTGCTCTCAATTGTAACTTATAGAGCATTTAGTATTTTGTATCTTGCAACTTTGTAATGAACGTTTGATAATAAAGGAATTTATTTGAACGTATTTCGCTCTGACCCTTTTTTATCTACGATCGTTCAACGCGATTTGATTACGCTTTTATTTGTTCACTTTCCCATAAGGAAGGAACATATTTTTTTAAATATTTGCCATTAATGAACCTCATGTGCTTGGTGCCATCTAAATATTCCAAATGATAGGCTCCATTAGGTAACACACTATTTACTTTATATGGTCCTTCCCAATTGGACGACCACTTGCCATATTTTGGATCTTTGCTATCCAAAGGAAGTATTGTTTTCCAAACCAATTCGCCCAGACTAAATGACTTGGCTATAACTTTTTTATTATAAAACTTAGCCATCTTTTGTTTTTGAACTTGCAATCTATCTAGGACGTCCCACTTTAATTCGTCCAACTCCAATAAGTTCTGAACTAGTGATTCGGTATACTCATCATCACTTAACTTATGTTGCAAACACACTCTGATCGATTGTACGTTAATTTTCATAGGCAAAACGACCTCTTGTCCGTAAGTAAGTTGGAAATGAGTAATTTTGGTACTTGATCGAGGCGATGTCCTATAAGCCCATAAGGCATTGTTTAGACATTCGTGCTAATTTCTGGTATTTTCATCTATCATTTTTCTTATGATATTTTTTAGAAGATTCTGCTTGTCCGTTGGATTGAGCATAATATGATGTGAAATTTACTAATTTAACTCCAAACTCGCTCAAGAATTTATTCACTTGATCTCCATTTAAGGAAGTTCCGTGATCTACCATCAAAATTTGTGGAATTTCAAATCTATAAATAATATGATCACGGATAAATTCTATGACACTCTTTTGGGTGATCTCCTTTAAAGGTATCACTTCTATCCACTTAGTGAAAAAATCAGTTGCAACTATAACAAAGGTATGTTGCTTGGACGATGGGGGATAAATCTTCCCTATTAGGTCTATCGCCCAACCTTTGAACGGCCAATGTTTGATAATAGGTGCCATCTCTCTTGCTGGCGCCCTTTGTATTGGACCATACTTTTGGCATGCTAGACAGCTCTTTGCATATTGAACACATAATTCTCCCATCTTGTGCCAAAAATATCCATTCCTAATAATTAACCATCTCATCCTTTGGCCAGCTTGATGAGCTCCACATATCCCTTCGTGCACCTCCGCCATGATTGTTCTGGTTTCTTGCAAACTTACACATTTTAGCAACATACCATCAGAGCGTTTCTTAAACAACTCCTTATCTATCAGTGTATAGTTTAGCAAACGCAACTTCATTTTTCTATTATCTCCTTTATTTGGTTCTTTAAGAAACATTTTAATCTCTGTCTTCCAATCTATTGCATCTCCATCTTGTATGCAATGAATTTCAATCCTTCTCGCCCTTCTTTGGACTACGGGCAATATTACTCCATATTCATAAGTAGCTTTTCAATTTAAAATCTTTGAGTACTCTAAGGCCATCTGGGCCAACTCATTTGCCACGTCATTATATATCCTATTGACGCATTGAAAATCTATTTGGTCGAATTCTTCCAACAACTCCTGGGCGATTTCATATTGACTTATAATGGAATCACTTTGGCATTTAAAATCACCAATCAATTGGTGAATTACCAATTGAGAATCGCCTCTAACGATCACATTCTTTACCCCTATATCTATCATTAATTCTAGGCCTACGATTAAGGCTTCATATTCAGCTTGATTGTTGGTACACATCCTATCCAAAGTGAATGCGAACTTGTAACAAATCCCTAAAAGATTTATTAATGCTACTGTTACTCCTACACCTTTAGAAGTTTTTGACCCATCGAAATATAAAACCCAAGGTTTTAATTTGAATGAATTGATTTCTAATTCAATTTCTTCAGGCATGTCAAGGCATGGATGATTGGTGAGAAAGTTAGCCAAAGCCTGATTTTTGATTACCTTTTGGGGTATGTATTGTATTTTGAATTCTGATAATGCTAACGTCCAAAGGCCTACCCTTTGGTGTAAAATAGGGCGAGAGAACATATACTTAACCAAATTTACTCTAGAAATTAAATAAACTGTTACGGGCCGTAAATAAGCACTTAATTTCATATACGTGAAATACAATGCAAGACATAATTTTTTAATGGCAGAGTAATTACATTCACATTTTGTTAACCGTCTACTCAAGTAGTAAATCGCCCTTTCTTCACCAAATTGGTCTTCTTGCGCGACCATTCCATCTATTGATTCTTGTTCAACCGATATATATACTTTCATTGGCCGTCCTTGGATTGGTGACACCAACACTGGTGGATTTGATAAATATTTCTGTAGGCTTTCAAAAGCCTTTTGATGCTCTTCTTTCCAGACGAATTCGTCCTGATTTTTCAACTTTAAAAGTGGCGAAAAAGTTTTAGTTCGCCCTGCACAGTTAGAAATAAAGCGTCTTAAGAAATTTACTTGGCCTAGAAACCTTTGTAATTCTTTTTTATTGCTAGGTGATTTGGCCTCTAAAATAGCCTTTGCTTTATTTTTATCAAGTTCGATCCCTCTTTTGTGTACTAAGAAACCAAGGAAGTTTTCTGCGTTAACGCCAAATGTACATTTCAAGGGATTCAATTTTAGTTTATATTGCCTCATTCACTCAAATGAACATCTCAATTGTTCAAAATAGTCCTCTTCTTTAATGGATTTGACCACTATATCATCTACATACACCTCAACAAACTTGCCTATCATATCATGAAAAATCAAGTTCATTGCCCTATGATAAGTTGCTCCTGCATTTTTTAGGCCGAGGGGCATAACTACCCATTCAAAACATCCTAGAGATCCAGGGCACCTAAAGGCAGTTTTGTGTATATCTTCCTCAGCTATATAAATTTGATTGTATCCTGAATACCCATCCATGAAGGAATATATTACGTGTCCGACAATCGAGTCTACTAAAGAATCTACCGTAGGCATTGGATATTCATTTTTGGGTGTGGCTATGTTTAAATTCCTAAAATCTATGCACACTCTTAATTTATCATTCTTTTTTAGCACTGGCACGATATTGGACAACCATTCGGCATATCTGGCTGTTCTAACAAAGCCTGCTTTTAATAATCGCTCTATTTTTTTCTTAATTTCAGGGAGTACATTAGGAGCAAAACTCCTAGTAGGTTGTTTATGAGGTTTAAAGTTTGACTTGGTTGGTAATCTATGTTCCACCAAACCTCTATCTAAACCAGGCATATGTTCATATTCCCAAGTAAAACAATTCTTATATTCTTTTAATAAAGCGATTAATTTATCACTAACCTCTTGATCGAGCATCTGGCTGACGAAGGTTGGGCGATCTTCCCCTTCATTTCTAATATTCACTTTAATCAGAGGGTCTTGTGCTTGAGCATATCCAGGCTTGGTGATCCCCATTACTTCATCGTCCAATTCTGTTATAGGCACTTCTTCTTCTAAACAATCCACCTTATTGACTTCTCAGCCAATATTTTGTTCCAACTCGAACACTACCAATTTGTCTCTCAATGCTTTCAAAGCTACTTCTTCTTTCGTCTTGTCCTTGTATTCTTTATTGAAAGCCATTAATTTGGCTTTGAAGGCCTGAATATCGGCAATTTGTCTTGTTTACTTACAACTCATTTAAAACTCCTTGATTACTCTTTTGCCAATTACTGGCTCTTCTAGGGCCACTATGTTTGGCCTCATCTAACTGAACATTTCAGTGAGTGCATCTGTCGAAAACAGCTCTTCACTCTGCGCGACAATTTGAGTTTCTTCTCCATCTTGGACTAATCTAACAGGTCCATAATTTCCTTCTGCAATAAAAGGTCTATGATTGGCCCACACCACTTCTGCTTCACCTTTCTCATTCCAAAAAATCAGGCATTGATGGAGCATTGAGGGTATACAGTGACTTTCGTGTATCCAATCCCTTCCTAATAATACATTGTAAAAAAGACTGTGGTCCTAGTAGTTGTCCCTATAGTTATGTCCAATGGCATAACGCCTTTAGCTAAAGTTGCTCCTCCATTGAAACTCGTAAGGACGACTTCTGTTGGGATCATATCACTTTCTGTCTTTGCAAATTTCCTCATCATCCTAGATGGAATGGTGTTTATAGCTGCTCCATTATCGACAAGCACTTTTGCCATAGGTATGTCGTTAACTAGAGCTTTAACGTACAATGACCTCAAGTGTTTAGTTAACTTCATGGCTAGTCACTTAAAAATAATCTTTTCGGTAGCATTTATTTCCACTTCCTGCTTGTCCTCTGTCGAGTTATCCTTTTGTGATAAATCAACGTGCAGCATGTCGCACTGAGCTTCCGTTTCTAGAATTTCTTTTTTACTGTTTTCTAATGCTTTTTCTTCAGTTACCCAACTTGTAGAAGGAGGCATTATTCTTGGAGGTGACCCATACTTTTCAGAGCGAGGAACTCTCTTTTTCCTTTTGGGCGTCCCATACAGCACGTAATAATTGAAAGAACGCCCAGACGGTTCCCCCAACAAGTTCACTTCACAAACTCCCTCTCGATGTAGTTGCTTCAACATAGTATTGTACGATATTCCTCTTTTTCTTCTTTTTGCTTTCAAATCAATTTTCTCTTCGATATCCGTCATACCATCATCTCCTTCATCATCGTAGGCCCTTCTAGAAGTTTGGCCTTCTTCATATTCCAGCACGCATGCTTCTTCTTCGTTATCCTCCCTCTCTTCTTCTTCTTTCTCTTTATTCTTGAACTCATTGGCTAACAAATAGTTATTAGCCATGACAGGAGGTAACGTACCAAACTGAATAATAAGGGACTGATCTGAATCTTCTCCATCTCTTCTGTCTCGCTCAAACTTCGACCTCCCAGAAGAAGTCTCTGGCAATTCTTTCATCGATTCACCTGTACCAGTCTCTTCACTGTCTTTGAAAATATTTTGATTGGCTATCTCGAGTAGTCTAGGCGCTTTAAGACGTGGCATTCCCTGTTGTTGTCTCATCATCCGTCCATAGTTTTGTTGAAAATGCCTTTGTTGGGTTCTAGCCATCTCGTTGAAGGATATCGCCCTTCCTGCATTATACTGGAACGAATGCCATACATTTGGTTGGCGATGCTGCGGCCTGAATGTTCTCCCATTATTTACTGGCCTGAACTGCCTCCCAAAAGGCGGTCCCTTATAGAATGATATACCTCGCCTTCTACCAGACTGAGCGTTTGGGAAAAAACTAGGGCGATGGTGATGCTGTCATATCCCTGGTTTCTCTGTGTTCCCACTCACTTCTCTTTTACATCTTGCACATAGGACATCTTCATCCGTTTCAGGCTCTTTCCCTTTGATAAGTTCAAAGACATTGGGATGTAGTCCAGGGTCCTCTTCCCCGTCATTTATAACTAACTTGAATTTTGGCAATCGTCACCATTTTCACCCCAAGTGGCTGTGGAAAAGGATTTTCATCCACTGCCATCTTTCTCTTATCCTCAAACGTAATTCGTCCTGATTCAATGGCATTCTGTAACACATGGCGAAAAATCAAACAGTGATTAGTCAAATGTGACCATGCATTATGCCACTTACAATATTTTTTACCCTTAACTTGTTCAGGGCTTGGCAATTTATATTTATCACTCAGCTTTATCTGCTTATCCTTATATAGTTTATCAAATATAAGGTCAGCTTTGGTTACATCGAACGAGAATGTTCTAGCCTTTTTGTTTTCATCTATTGTAGGCTCATCTTTGCCTGACGGTCTAGGCTTAGCCATTATAGGACAAGTATACGCGTCTCCTTTGATTAATTCGACCAACCACATTTCGATTTGATCGTAATACTCGTCATTAATGGTATGAACATCAAAATTCGGGTCTCTATAATAAGTCCCCTTGCTAGAATTTTTCATTTGCTCTTCTTCTCTTATTAATCGTTCATACCTAATCATGTTCATGCTCAATTGGAAAAGATCAGGAAATTCCTTGTCTTGGAACTTCTTTTTCAAGTCAAAGCTTAGACAACCTTGAGCGATTTTAACAAACTCCTTTTCGGGAAAAGGTCCAAAACATTTACTTCTTGCTATTTTGAACCTCTGAAGGAAACCTTCTGCCCATTCGTTTGGCATTTGATGTAGATTTACCAAATCGGCCAAAGTAACTTCGGACTCAGTCTTATAAAACTGAGCGTGGAACAATTGCTCCAATTGTTGCCATGTTTGAATTGAGTTCGCTGGCAAATTGATAAACCAGGAAAAAGCTACTCCTGTTAGTGAACTAGGGAACAGCCTCATTTTATGGTAATCAGTCACGTCACCACTTTGCAGTGTGAATTGCTCTATGTGTTCTAGAGTAGACACCTCTCCTAAATCGGTAAATAGTTAGAATTCTGGCACTTTATACCCTCTAGGCCATGAATATGCTTGGTCTACCCAATCAGGATATGATTTTGTGTAAGTCGGCCTAATGATAGGACGTACCCCAAAAGCCATTCGATCTTGTACTATTTCCATAATTTGATTCCTCAACATGACGTTGGGGTCATATGGAATTCCTACAGGTTGGTTGACTAGTTGATTTGCTTGAGGCCTGATATTTGGTCCTTGGTTGGCAACAAAGTTGCCATGATTTGGGTCATTGTTACCATTAGCCCGAATATTTATTCCACGTGGGGCATTCTATCCATTATTTAGGACATTGTCTCTTACGTTTAGGTTACCCTCCAAGTTAGATGTACCATTGCCACTATTCTGATTTGGCATTACACCATCCCCTAGTTTGAAGTAGAGGGATGAAAAGGTGATTCTATCCCTTAATTTGGACTTAGGGCTGGGGGATTATGTCCCACAATTGTCCTAGCTTGAAATTGATTTGCAAGATGCATAACTGGCTGACAAATTTGGCCTACTAACTTATTCATTATTTCATTCAGAGTGTTCGGTTGTTTGGCTATATTGTCATAATGTGCATTCCCATTCTGGGTAAATCTTTCCATATTATGAATATTTCGTAGATTTACCTGTTCAACGACATCCTGTGTGAGTTCTCCAAGTAATGCACGCATGGTTCGAGGACTCAACTCTGTCATTGGTTCGTAATGACTATGACTGCTCTGACTCTATCCCTCTGTTCGTGGAGAGCTATGCTGCTTCTCATATCGCTCGATCACAGACTGGACTCCTCCCTGACTTGCTGCTTCCTTATCAGATTTGTGAGACATATTGTTTCACCTTTTGTATCTTCAACACCAAACACCAATGTCCCACTAGGTGTGCCAAATTGTTTCGCGCGTGTAGTCGCTAACAATTAGAAAAGAAAATCAGGCAATTATGTAAGGAACAAACCTCTTGAGACAAAGTCCCAAAAATGGGTGTTTTATTGGCGATGATACTCAATAACTGTTTCAATAACTGCACTTCTGGATAACCATAACATTCTTATGTTTGCTAAGATCTTGGGCGATTCGAAGGTTTGGGCGAGAACAGGGTCATAGCTCTGGGCGACTGTAAGGCACTTCATTCGCTCAGATTTTGGGCGTTTTGCAAGCTTGAGCGATGATGTTAGCGTGTTCGTGGGCTTCCACTGCATTCATTAATAACCCTATCTGGGCCTTTATTCTGAATTGTCCAGTTGGGCTTCATTCCTTGGGCTATTCGATTTGAGCTGCACTTTTAGTGTGTCAACACGAATATTAGACGCCATTACCAAATTGTAACAAAAAGTTTTAGTGAGAAAGGAAATGAAAATAAGAGACCTTTTTCTTAACTTAGTAGATCATTTTTCTCAAATAAAAATAAGAGCGGGACAAAGAAAGACCGACTCTTAAACATCACGATGCATAGGAGGTAGCCCCTAATTCCCTTGTCTAGAAATGGCTGACCTCTATGTGTTGTTATGTTAAAATGAGTATGATGACGTAAAACGTATATGCTAGTTTACAACTACAAGCTTCTATTGTGGCCCGCGTCTATGCTTGAGGGCTCTTCAAATTATTTTTGGATGGGGAATTCTAAAAAATGATTAATTACATGCTTGCCAATTAAAAAGTGTCCAATTTTAATAACTCTTGCAAAAATGACCAAATTTGGTATCAAATTATCTTTTATACCCTCAATGAAAACGAAACAATTTTTTTTTGTCTTTTCAATGTCTCCCAAATTTCTAGAAAATTAATGTAACTTCCACGAGAAGTTACAAAAATAACAAGGTAATACCTAATGGATAAATGTCATCTCATTATTTTGAGTAGAATTGAAGATGATGAAGTAGAAAAATCATTAACTTAAAAAAATCTACATACTCCTAAATTCATAAGAAAATCATATAATTTCGTTTCGAGAAATTTAATATCCTCCACAATTTCTCATAGAAGGTAAATTTTCTTTGAAATCTCATTTTTGTTGATAAGTTTGTATTCAACAATTGCTATGATACATATTATGCAAATGGATGACTGGATTTTTCAAACAATTAGTTGATACTTGTTATAAGATTATTGGAGTATTTTAAAATCAAATTCATGTTTTGTTTTGTATTTCTTAAATATGGTGTTACAACCTATTTAAATAACTTTGCCACATGGATTTGCAATGGTTGTTATGTATTAAACAATGGTATTAATGGAGGAATAAATTTCTTGCAAGAACGATTATTGAAGTTGAAGAAGATTATAAATGCACATGGTGAAGGGTTTGGCCAACATATCGTTCTCAACATTTTATAACTGCCAAATCAAGAATGACACTTCAAATGTAATACTTGATAGTATTTCAATGTCCAAAATTATATTTTATTAACTTAGCAAAAAGCTATCGAAGATTTTGTGTATACCATTGACCATATTGCTTATGGGTAGCATGTTTGTTTTTGGCATTCGTGTTAGCTAATCTTTTTTGCATTGATGACATACAGAAATGGGAGATGTGATGAGATTCGTTATCTCACAAGGTGGTACATTCGTCAACGCAGATAATGAGTGGAAGTGGTTTGAAAATTGAACAAAATCAATTGTTATTCGAAGTGACATAAGATATGGAAATTGAATTATTCGAAAAATTTTATCTTGAGAGAATGAAATTTCGAATCCACCTCAAATTTAAAGTTTCAAACATGAATTTTGTGAACTACGATTTGAAGATCATTACACATCCACTTACTAAATTTCAAACAACACCAAGGAGAAATCATATCGAAGAGTTCGTAAACTACCAAATAACATAAACTTCACCACTTCGTCAACATAAATCAAGATAATGACAATGAGTTTCTTATTTGAAGTGGTCACAAAATTACGGCGTACAAAGACATCTACATGTCCTCAACAACGAACAAAGTAGATATCTCACTACCATCATCGTCATCTGAGCTTATGATGATGACATCTCCCATGACATTCGAACCGGTCCAACATTGTTAACCAACTCATTGATGTATTGAATGTCATACAAAAGATGGTGCTCGTCTAGTGGGATTTCGATCGGGATGCTCTCAGTGTTGGTATTACGATCACCAACTATCTGTCACTTGGCTCACCTTCGTTTACCAAATCAGAAAATGGAATTAGATGAACACTCATCAAACGGCGATGGCTCATGGGTTGAGGTATGTAGGGAACAATAGCATGCATTTGTTCATTATCATCCGAGTCGATAATGATTGAATTGTTCGCCAAGGACCTGAGCGGGGAGAGGTTCACAGCAATATCTGTATGAGGTGTTTCTTCGGTTAAAGAAGACAAGTTGGAAAGAAGCTCTTCTTGCTAGGAATTTCTTATGAAGAATTGTGTTTGAACATTGTCTTTCAACTCATATGCATATTTATGTAGAGGTGTAAAGCATGGTTAATGAGGTATAATTGTATTACAAAACTACATACCAACTCTCACTCCATGTATTTACAATTGATTGACATTTGTTTGACAACATAGGTTGTAGATCTTGTGCTTGTCATGTAAATAGTGAAGTTGAATTTGTTATTAGCATGGATTTATAACACACATTTCGTTAAAATCGTATTGGGAAACTTCTACGTCCAATCGGTTTGTTGTAAGTCTTTTTTTAAATCTTATTGTCATCTTGTCTTTTCGCCGAATAGTTCTAATTTGTTCTTGACATTTCATGACGTTTTTGTCATTTGGAAAGTCATTATCAACATTTGGACGCTGTTTATCTCGACACTTGACTTTTCATGTATCTGCAATGAGATTTCATTCCATTTCCTAGAGTTTTATACATTTCAGATATTTCTCGACCTTCAAAGTGTTGTTCTCGACATAGAGAGAAGTGAACATTTAATGAATGAATTGACATGGTACCTTTTCAAATTAATAGTATAGGTTATGTGTCAAATTCTTATTAGCCAACACAATTTTAAATTGTATGAAAATTTTCGTGTTCAGTGTGGAATAAGAAATTTTAACAAGGATATTTTGGTCTAAATTATTGTAAAATTGGCATTAAAGAAATTTATGACATTTTTGCAAATGAACATGTGAAAACGGATATTTCTTGCAATTTCCTCTTTTAGATTGCAAGGCTTGTAGGGTATAACAATTAATTACTTATTGAACTTTGAATATCAATTGTTTGGATTGACACAGATTGAGCGCTTTGCACTCATCAGTAGGCATTTATCATTTACTTAATTTCATTCCCGTTGTGCTTCTTAGAAAGCTTCAAGCTGCAGTTCTTTTACGAGTATTCAGATGCAGAAGTACATTTTCTTTGGTGATCTATTTGTATTACTGTCTAGATGATTTATTTGTACCATTTATTTCCTGGTACCAATTAATAGTTTTTCATGGCTTCACCTCCTTACCTATGAGATGACCCTATTGAAGGAAAGAAACACGGGGCTAAAACAAGAGCTTTCCATGCGGCAAAGCAGTGGCCTAAAGATACAGAAGAAACCAAGGCTTCAACCGAAAATAATGTCAAAATCGAAATTCTTGATAATAAAGGTATGGTGGAACCAAGAGAACCTAATTCGTCTAAAGTTGCTTCTGTGAATGATGGTTCTGGACTGGAAAATAGTGCTTCACAGTCAAGTAAGAAAAGAAAACTCGAGGCATCTGTAACTAATGGTGCTCAAAAAAAGGTTGGGGATGATATGCCTTCAGAATTAGACAATGGTGAAGTTATTCAAGAAAGAGCAGAGAAGAAAATGAAAGTGCAAAAAACTTATTTGTGAATAATACAGTGGGAATTGAGTCAAATAGCCACTTTTATAATACACTTTGCAAATATAGCCTTTGACCAGAATTAAAATTTTAAAATAAATATTTTAAATAAAAATTAATTAGTTACCTTAATTACCCTTATTCCATCACAGTAAATCCCCCATTTTCCTTCTTCCTTACGTGTTGCCCAAATTAAAAGAAAACGCTCGTAACCCTAAATCTTCTACTCTCTTGAAGGGGAAAGGCAAAAATCTCTCTGATCCTCTCAAACGACACTATACGAGATTTATGAAATCAATCTTGTCGATTTTCTTCCTTCATCTATTGTGAAGTTCCTATAAGTTGCTAACCACTATAGCTACTGCCACCTCTTGAATCTCTACCTCCATTGTCACGAATTATTGAAAAGGTATTTCCCCATTTCACTTCCAGAAACTAATAGCCTAGTGGGCTATCCTCAAATGTGAAATTTGTAGATATTTAGAGTTATTGGCTGACAAATAATTGTATGGAAAAACCTTGATATACGAATTTTTAGTTCATGTGTGCTTGGACGAAATTTTGGTACATTGCTATTTTCAACACGATTTTTTTCCTGTACTAAAGTAGAAATAAAAAGTCATTTTCCTATGAACTGTAGAAATTTGCTAGCATGTAGTGTGTCTTGTGTGGATAATGATCGATTTGCCGACAACAATTATAAAATATATTTTATTTTTCGACCATAATGGACAAGTCGTAACTGATAAGAACTTCGTGGGGAAATAGAACTTGATTTATTTTGGCTTCACTCATTGCCCTGATATGTGCCCAGATGAGTTATCAACTTGCCTATAGAAGCTCTCCAATATAAACACAAGAGCACCAGACATCGGAGAAACATTAATCCACGGGTTTTCAAGAAAAATTTGAAGGCTTCCAAAAAGCATAAATAATTCTATTGTAAAATAACATCGGACATCCATAGATATAAGTCAATGAGATTACATGCTCCAATAGATTTTCTAACTAATCATTTTTTGGGGGGTGCAACATGAATTTTGAACTCTGCTAAGAGTTTTATAAAATATGGACAAAAATTCTTCAAGCCATAATTACCGAAAATGTGTGATGCGGCATCGCGACGTTCAAGAAAAAGAGGTGAAAGATGATTATAATAACATTAAAGAATTGGAATTGTAATGCGTTTAAAAGCCTGCGGTACAACAATTGAGTGAAATAGCACTACGAATTTTCAAAAATAGAAAAGATTATTTATCAAAGTTATTCTTATTTATTTCAACACTAATATTTTGTGAAAGTTACTTTTCTAAAGCTTTCAATTTCTTTACCGAATGAGCAATATTATGTCATTCTATACGAGATTTTTATTATTAGTTTTTTTAATTAAGTAATGCTTTATTTTGCCTTTTGTGAGGTCCCTGCTTTGTTAGTATAGAAGTACGCACCTTTATGTCTAGTTCCATATCCTTGTTGGGTTTATATCCTAATTTTTTAGACATCCAATTTTAATGTCTATGAAGAGTTGATAAACATATGCATTGGGTGCATAATCCTAACATTCTTCTTTCATTTGTTAGTTGCATGCCTATGCATATACTTGAATGTTAGAGTCCAGCAATCATAATACAAAATCATTCTAAAAAGAAAAATTCAAATCTGGACATTTTGTAGGATGTGTTCAACATCCTCTTTGTATCTCATCAATAGCAAATGGGAGAAATATAACTCTCTTAAACCTTAAAATTTTGTATATTTTCATGCATAACCAACTGTATAGATTTTTTATTTTCTAGTATCCAAAGCTGCATCCATTTTGAGTACTAGGTCTTGACTACTTACTACCTATAATTAAATTGAATGTAAAACACTAACTAGGCATCTTTTCCCATCTAATCCTAGTTACTTCACGTTATATCATATCTTTGCTAGATCAAATTGAAGGCATAGCGAAGGTTGGTGGATTTTTATATTAGTTTTATTTCACGCAGATACTTTAAATGTAGTGTATGTATTTTTGTCAATAAGATTGGATCAGTAATACCTTTTATACTGTTACTGCATTTTTGAAAAAAAAGAATGAAATTATATTTTTTGGTTTTTGAAAAAAAGAAAGAAAGAAATCAATAATTTAGCTTCTCTTCTACTTTAAATGCAGGAATATATTTTCTCCTGATTTATGTTTTTCTCTTTTCTATGTAATGCATGTTCGGAAACTCAAAGTCCGGCCTTGATGAAATTTCACTCGCATTGGAACATTATTCCTGGTTCCTCCCCTTCTATTTATCTAGTTTTTTTTTTTTTGAGTGCTAATGGAAATGTGGGTTTTCAATATGTTAATTATTATAAAGTTTTCTATAGTTTATTGATCCAAGGTTCAGAAACTAAAATCTATGCAGAAACTTGAACATGATTTTAGTGCAAATTTGTGATTACAGCAGAATGATGGTAGTCAATTGAAATATTCACATCTTTAGGAATTCTGAAAATGTCACCTTGCTGTTTATGTAATTCTGAAATGTCACCCTACCGTTTATGTAATTCTAAAAATGTCACCCTGTCGTTTATGTAATTCTGATAACTTAGCATGATCTTTTTATGTTTTTCATTACAGAAATGGAATGCTCATTTGACTATGTGAATCCCATTGAACATAGAATTAAAGGCAAGCCTTCGCATAAGTATTCCCTTCAAAACTTTGACTATGCTTGAGAAATGTTAGATGATGTTCATCAAGAAATGCCGATGGAATCTTGTTTCGGACATCTATATTGAATGAAGCACATACCTTTCTCAGCACAGCTAGTCCACCAACTTGTAATGAGAATGATTGTAACCTAAAAACAAAATGAGATCTGGTTTTCAATTGGAGGTAAACCAACACGATTTTCATTATACGAGTTCTCGTTGATAACAGGCTTGAGAGCTAGTGAAGAGCCTTCGTTGGAGCCCCATATTGTGCCTAATGATAGATTGGTGAAGAAACACTTTAAAAAGTGTAAGAAAGGCATAATGGTGCACAATTTGAAGAAAGCTATTGAAAGTCGCAAAGTGCGTATGGAAGACAATTACAAGATTGGGCTTGTATATATTTTGAAAACGGTACTACTGCCCAAAGAAAACTACA
>NW_019246299.1:73833-74989 GCF_002742605.1 Olea europaea var. sylvestris
TCGCAAAGTGCGTATGGAAGACAATTACAAGATTGGGCTTGTATATATTTTGAAAACGGTACTACTGCCCAAAGAAAACTACACATCCATAAATTTAGAACACTTGTCAATGGTTGATGACCTAGAGGCTCTTAATAGTTATCCTTGGGGAAGAAAGGTGTTTGGCCGCACAACAAATGTATTCACGAGAGACTGGAGATCGTTGGTGAAATCATACTTGATAAATAGTGAGAAATATCCATATTCAATTTATGAATTTTCACTCGCCTTGCATGTAATGCTTTTAAAATTACAATTGATTATTCATTTTATTTAGATTGTAATAATGCATCTTAAGCAGATTTGGGCCTATGAAGCCATACCATCTATGGGACGGAGATATGGTGAGAATCTATAAGAGGCTGACCTCCCCAGAATATGTCGATGGAATTCTTTAGAAATGCCTAACTCCAAGGATATTGGTGCAAGTCTGGATGAGCCAAATGTAAGTAAATTTTACATGTACATCAAAATATATAGTGTACTTTATGATAACTAACGGAGCTTCTCATTTTTCATATAGATTGTTGTTCATTGCACATTGAAGCCTACGTCGGAAGAGGCGTCTAAAGCATATTGGATGGAGATTCATCGATTCAAGGATGAAGTAGAGGATCCAATAGTTGATGTCTCTGTGGATAAAGAAAATGTAGCAGATTCATCCATTTGTGTTGATTTTCCTCAGCAAACTTGCCAATTTCCTAATGTCTTTACATCTCCTCGGGATCCATTTTCCTTTCATAGGCCACCTACTTCTACAGATGCTCATACATTTCATCCGGGACCATCTACGTCATAACCATCTCTTTATCCATCTAGAGATGAGTTTGCTCAAGAATTGAGAATGCAATTATTACAGATGGTAGAGATTTTAGAGAGAAAAAATGAAGGGCGGACAGATGAGATGCGGTCTTACATAGACTAAAGGTTTGATTGTGTTACATCTTTGTGTAGACAAATTGATGAGAAGATATCATCTGTTGTAGAGTGGATTAAGAATTCTAACCCGTTAACAACACCTTACACATATCACTCTCCTCTTCGTAGTGGATTTATGAATACTGGAAATGCATGTGATGTAAATGATGATCTACTTGTACATGTAGAAGTTCAAAAT
>NW_019246299.1:89158-98150 GCF_002742605.1 Olea europaea var. sylvestris
GTTGAAAGCATTTCACAGACCGCTACTGCAAAACAAGTCAAGAAGTCAAGCTGTGAAGAATGTGGAGCAGACCACAATACTGTTAATTGTCCAATTCTCACACAAGGGGTCGAACATGCAGATTTTTGTGCAGTGGGGGCAACGCCAACAGAACAACCCACATTCGGAAACCTTCAATCAAAGCTGGAGAAAACACCTAAATTTCTCGTGGAGTAATCAGAATCAAAATAGACCACAAGGTCAATATCAGAAGCAGGATAAAAACCCACCATTGGAAGAAATGTTTGAGAAGTTCATGGCAACCACTAATCAGTATATGGAAGCCAACAACCAGTTTATGCCAAAGATAGACGCAAATCTCCAAGACCAACGTGTTGCAATCAAAAATTTGGAGACACAAATGGGATAGATGTCAATCTCCATGACAGGTAGAGCACCAGGAAACCTACCCAGCAACACTGAAATCAATCCTAAAGAGCAAGCAAAAGCTTTAACAACCAGAAGTGGAGTACAATTACCGGAGATACACATAAAAAGACTGGTAGCTAGCAAGGAATCAGCACTAACCCCAGATGAAGAGATTGTGGAACAGACTGAACGAACAACAGGGGATGTGATCAAGAAGAATTCCAATATATCATGGGGTAAAGCTACCAATCCTATCAACCCTCACGAGCCTCCTATTCCATTCCTGCATAGGTTGAAAAAGCACAAATTAGATCAGCAATATAGTAAATTTCTTGAAGTCTTCAAGAAACTACATATCAACATCCCATTTGCTGAAGCACTTGTTCAAATGCCGAGCTATGTAAAATTTCTAAAGGATATCCGCTCTAACAAACGAAAGATAGAATAAAACGAAACAGTGATGCTAACTGAGGAATGCAGTGCCAGAATCCAGAAAAAGCTACTTCCAAAACTAAAGAATTCAGGAAGTTTTACTGTACCTTGCACTATTGGGAATTGTCATTTTGATAAAGCGTTGTGTGATTTAGGTGCAAGTATTAATTTAATGTCTCTCTTTGTTTTTAGGAAACTCGGCTTGGGAGAAGCTAAAGCCACAACAGTCACCTTACAGTTAGCAAATCGATCCCTTACACATCCAAGAAGGATCATTGAAGACGTGTTAATAAAAGTGGAAAAGTTCATATTTCCAGCCGATTTTCTCATCTTAGACATGGAGGAAGATAAGGATGTTCCATTCATATTAGGGCGACCTTTCTTAGCTACTGGAAGAGTGATTGTCGATGTTCAGAAAAGGCAGCTTATATTGAGGCTTGGTGAAGAGCAAATCTTTTTCAACGTGTTCAAGGCAATGAAATTCCCTACGGAGTCAGACAGCTATTTTCAGATCGATGTAATTGATAGAATAATTCAAGATACATTTTGGCTACATCATCCTTCAGATGCATATGAAGCATGCATTGCACATTTTCAATCTACTCACACTGATTCAAGTGAGATTGAAACACGTGCACTATTTTTTGAAACTAATCCACCATACATGCGCAAACGTCACTTCAAAGAGCTGGGAACTGGGACTACAAAGTCAGTGCCATCTATTCAGCAACCTCCCAAGTTGGAACTCAAACAATTGCCACTACACCTTCGATATGCTTACCTGGGAAAATCTTCTACACTTCCGGTTATTATCTCAAATACTGTCAGTGAAGTGGAGGAAGAAAAACTACTTCGGGTGGTAAGGGAGAATAAAACAACCATTGGATGGTCAATAGCAGATATCAAGGGGATCAGCCCATCGCTATGCTTGCACAAAATACTCATGGAGAAAAAATTCAAGCCAAGCATTGATAGTCAGCAGAGATTGAATATACACATGAAGGAAGTGGTTAAGGTCGAGGTATTGAAGTTACTTGACGCAGGCATCATCTACCCAATATCAGATAGTGCATGGATCAGTGCAGTACAGGTTATTCCCAAGAAAAGGGGTATCACAGTGGTGGAAAACGAGAAAAATGAGTTGATTTCTACAAGAACAGTGAATGGATGGAGAGTTTGCATCGATTACCACAAACTAAACGCTGCTACTCCAAAGGATTACTTTTCACTACCGTTCATTGATCAGATGTTGGAGAGACTAGCAGGGTACTCGCATTATTGTTTTCTGGATGGGTACTCCGGGTATAATCAGATTCCAGTAGCACCTGACAATTAGGAGAAGACAACTTTCACCTGTCCCTACGGTACCTTTGCATACCGTTTGGTTTATGCAACGCTCTTGCTACTTTTCAGCGCTGCATGATGGCTATCTTCTCGGATATGATTGAGAAATTCATCGAGATATTCATGGACGACTTCTCACTCAGTGTTTGGGTCTTCATTTGATGAGTGTTTGGAGCACTTGAGTCTTGTGCTACAGCAGTGTATGGAGACTAACTTGGTATTGAATTGGGAGAAATGTCACTTTATGGTACAGGAAGGCATCGTGTTAGGACACAGAATCTCAGCAAAGGGTATCGAGGTGGACAGAGCAAAGATTCAGGTGATCGAGAAATTACCGCCACCTACATTAGTGAAATGTGTTCGTAGCTTCCTCGGGCATGCTGGGTTCTACAGAAGGTTCATCAAGGATTTCTCAAAGATTACCAAACCAATGTGCTGTTTGTTGATGAAGGAATCCACATTTGAGTTCACAAATGAGTGTTTCCTGGCTTTTAACATCTTGAAAGAGAAGTTGATTTCGCACCCGTGATCATCACACCAGATTGGAACTTACCATTTGAATTAATGTGCAACATCAGTGATTTTACCGTTGGGGCCGTATTAGGACAACGAAGAAATAAGATATTTCATGTGATCTACTATGCAAGTAAGACCTTGAACGACGCTCAACTAAATTATGCCACTACAGAGAAAGAGCTCCTTGCCGTAGTCTACGCCTTTGATAAATTTCGATCATATCTTGTGGGGTCAAAGGTCATCGTTTACATAAATCACGCTGCTATCAAGTACTTAATGGAAAAGAAGGATGCAAAGCCACGTCTCATTCGTTGAATATTGTTACTTCAAGAGTTTGATTTGGAAATCAGGGATAAGAAGGGCAGTGAAAACATGGTGGCAGACCACTTGTCTCGACTCGAGGCCGCAAAAGAGACAGAGATAGTGGAAATCAACGAAGTCTTCCCAGATGAACAGATTTTTGGTGTGGGGGAGGTACCCTGGTATGCTGACATAGTTAACTACTTAGCCAGGTATATCATGCAGCCAGACAAGTCACCAAAAGAAGAAGTTTTTCGCTGAATTGAAGTATTATTTTTGGGAGGACCCCATTCTATACAGATGGGGAACTAATCAAATCGTTCGTCGCTGCGTACCTGAGGACGAAGTGCCTTTGATATTAGAACATTGTCATTCATCTACATACGGAGGGCATTTTGGTGCTTCAAAGACAGCAGCAAAGATCCTTCAATCAGGTTTTTACTGGCCTATGCTGTTTAAGGATGCTTTTGAATTTGTGAAAAGGTGTGATCGATATCAACGCACCGGTAATATATCCAGGAGAAATGAAATGCCTTTGAACAGTATCCTAGAGGTGGAACTATTCGACATCTGGGGGGATCGACTTCATGGGGCCATTCCCCCCATCCTTCTCTAATCAGTATATATTAGTGGTTGTGGATTACGTATCGAAGTGGGTAGAGGCAGTTGCATTGCCTACCAACGATGGGAAGGTGGCGATTGAGTTTCTAAAGAAACATATTTTTACCCGCTTTGGCACACCGAAGGCTATAATCAGTGACAGGGGCAAACATTTCTGCAATCGCCAGTTTGAACAATTGTTGACTAAATACGGCGTTAAACATCGTGCAGCTATTGCATATCATCCCCAAACCAGGGGACAGGTCGAAGTGTCCAATAGGCAATTGAAGCGAATACTCGAAGTCACAGTAAGCTCGTCACGAAAAGATTGGTCTAAGAAACTGGACGACGTCTTGTGGGCCTATAGGACTGCATTCAAGACCCCTATAGGCATGTCACCATATCGACTAGTTTTCGGGAAGGCATGCCACTTACCTCTTGAAATAGAAGAAACTGAATCTGGATTTAAAGGCTGGGGGTGAAAAACATCTACTACAACTTAATGAGCTGGATGAGCTCAGAAAGGAAGCCTACAAGAATTCAAGACTCTACAAAGAACGTACCAAGAAGTGGCATGATATGCACATTCAGAGGCGTGGATTTACGGTGGGGCAAAAAGTGCTAATCTACAACTCTAGGCTTAAGCTGTTTCCGGGAAAGCTGCGATCGAGATGGTCTGGTCCGTATACTATTACACAGGTATTTCTACATGGGGTAGTTGAAATCACTCACGACAGCAAGGAAAAATTCAAGGTCAATGGACAGCATTTGAAGCACTATTGGGGTGACGATTTTTCAAAGGAAAAGTCTACCGTTCATCTTAAATCACCAGAATGATGCGACACGGTAAAGTCGAGCTATGGACCATAACCTAGCGCTGGGTGGGAGGCAACCCACTGTATCCTTCTATTTATCTTACTTTTCACATTATTTTTAGAGTTATTTAATTTTCGCATTAGCATTTTTCTAGGTCATCGTCAATACATGCACGTTATTTCCTAGGCATTACACATATGGTCGGTGAGTTTGAAATGATTTTGGATGTTTGGGATTAAAATTCACGCATTCCAAGGTAAAATGATTTTTTTAAAAAAATTAGAGAATTCAATGAGGGAAAATAAATTTTTGTATCTCTTTATGTTTTGTTTTAAAAAAAATAAAAAAATAAAAAAAATTGACCGAACAAAAAAGGGAGGGATTTGATTTCACTATGCGGCCGCATAGTAGTTGGCCGGTCATGGACTTAAGCCATGATCGGCTCATTCGAAGGACACTCTCTCCATTTCCCTCGCCCATTTCTCTCTCACACCTTAGGGCCCGATACTCCCATCGACCACACGCACCCACCAACATTCCTCAATCCTCATTCATTTCCTCAATCACTCCCGCATTCATCACTCATCTTCAAGGCGAAAAATGTATGAATTTTTTTCCTCCTTTCATTTCGAATTTGGGCTGTAGTTACTCACATTTTCCAATTGGGAATTCGGTTGAAAGGGTGTAAGTAGGCATGGTTTATGGCTTTAATTTTTGTTTATGCTTTTTAGGTGATTACACTTTGCCAAGTATTCTTAGAATGGGGTTGAATATCTATTGCACACAACATATTCGATAAATTGCCTAAGTGAAGTTTGTAGTGCATTTTGAGCAATCTCGCATTAGACAATCTGAATATACGCATTCCCATATACGTGGTGATCAAATGCCATATAAATTGAGCTCTAAACACTCACTTACCAACCACACACATATAGGCACACGTGTTAGGCTCACGTTACTTCACCGCACCCACTTCGTCCCCTGCGTTAAGTACCCATACGACGTCCAATGAGCATGAAATTTGAATATGTGCCACTCCACACTACGCTTTCATATGCCCGGAGGTTACTCGAAAAAAATTTGAGTTTTCTCGATGATGTCCGGGGGTGAAAGTGCACACTTAATCACGAGTCACTTCACACATTTTGGATGTTTTGAGTTTCATTTGTGTGTATACTGTTAATTTGCCTTCCGTCTATTCTCAAGCATGTTTTTCTTAAAGTTTGCATATACCACATTCATAAACACATAAAAAGCCATCACATCCATTTTGCAACACGTAGGCATATGGCTAGGTCACAGCATGTCACGACTCCCTACGTCCCCTACTTTACACCTTTATTGGGCACACCAAACGAAGTCCGATTGCTTTGAAATTTGAGTATATGGTAGATCTTATGGAATACTTTCATATGCCTAGAGATTACCGAGGGAAATTTCGATATTTTTCGATGATGTCCGGGGCCGAACATGAGCACTAGGTCATGGGTCCAATTTTTTCAAATGTACATGTTTCGGCCTAATTTACCAGTTTTTCATCTTAGCACACTATTCACACTACCTTGCATGTCATGTTTTGATGAGTGCACACCAAGGAGTTCTATATGCATGTTGAAGCAAGTTTGGGGGATTTGTGAAATACATGTCTTGATAATCTCATTCCCCCTCTCGTTTTTCAAAATAAAGTTTAATGAATGTTATTTATATACCTTTGCAGGATGCCTCCAAAAAGAACATCAAAGGGAAAGGACCACATCTGGCACAACCCGGACGAGAGAGCCCGAAGGGGGTGTCAGGCAATTTCTATCTTCAGACCAAGCAGCCCGTTACGCCAATGTAGTCCGTGAGTGGGCACTCATTCCAGAAAGACCAGTTAAGTTGGATGATTTCCCGGGTTTTGAATTGGTTTATTTAATCCACAATTGTGGTTGGGAGAAAGTAATCGAAAGACCACACCCAGTCTACGAAAATTTGGTGCGGGAGTTCTATGCCAACTTCAATGCTGAAATCGACACACCTGGATCCGATCATCTGCATCAAACATGGGTTTGGGGCAAAGGGATCATGTTTTCACCTGAAGTAATTCACGACTACTATCAACTCACCTGGACTAATGTGGTCCCAATCCCGCACGATTTCAACTGGGTTGAGATTGTAGAGGTTTTATTGGGACGTGAAAATACTTGACCTCTCCCTACTGCAGATTGGTATCAGATTGACCTCACTCCTTCTATAGCCATCTTATGGTTGTTCATCTGCCATAACATCGAGCCCATCTCCTACAGAACAACATTCACAAATCAGAAGGCGGGGTTCATCTATCACTTAGTTCGGGGCAACAAGATTGACTTGGCCACTTACATTTACAACCAGATACACATTACAGGCACATGGGGTGACAGACACACCTCACTAATTTTCCCGAGCTTGATAAGTGGGTTTGTAGAGCTGCAAGCATACAAGTTCAGCTTGGGGAGGCACCGGAGAAACCAAGTCCATTTATCAAGCGCCTCACACTCGAGACCCAGGATCGGGCCAGAATTAAACATCAACAGAAGTTGGAAAATGAGCACCGTCGATAGCAACAGGCTGAAGAAGGGCAAGCAGCTGAGGACTTGGAAATGCCACTAGCTCCGCCACCGCCGACTGACATGGATACCCAGTTATTGAGGCAGATGTTTGCCACTATGATTGGACACATTCGAGACATGCAACATCTTCAGCAATCATTTGGAGCACTGAGTACCACCGTCCAGCAGGTGCAGACTGATATGGCATCCACACGAAACTTCGCTTCCATTGCCAACAGTGAATCCCTTGCGGCACGACGACAGATGAGTACCTTTGATGGACGATTGGGCATGTACGTTCACAGGATGGATGATATATAGTGGCGGGTAAATGAGACTTGGGATCGTCTAGGGAGTTTGGAGACGAGGGTTCAGGCCATGCAGGTGGAGCAGACCCAGCAGTCTGCCATGTTGAGAGAGATCTTATCCCGCCTTCCTCCACTTCCTGGAGATGATGATGCCAGGCCCAACTTTTCTTCACAGCCACCATTTTGATCAGGGGAGTACTGTTTTCCCCATTTTGATTTTTCTTCTTCATTTTGTCTTTAAAATTATGTCTTTAATCTTTTGTTAATCTTACATTGAGGACAATGTATTAACTAAACTTGGGGAGGGTGACATAATTTTAAATCTCTATCTGTGTTCATCATTATCTATTTTCCACTGTTTTCCATTACTGCATAATGTGTGCATGATGAGTGTCAAAAAAAATTACATTTTATTCAGTTTGTTTTAAATTCTCTTTATGCATGCTTGTGTGAACTTCATTGTGTAGATTGCCTAGACCAGTGGGATGAAGAGTATGTGAAAATCTTAAATTGAGAGTTGGTTTTGGAAACTAAATGTCTAAAAAAATAACAAAGGGCACAAAATTAATATGTGAGAATAAAACACTTCTTTTCATGCCTTTATAACTCGAGCAAGTAAGCCTATAAGGATGTTTCAAAATTTGGTGCTTTAGTCAACTGGCCTGGGAGTCACCGACCCAAAGCTCGATACATGGGTCATATAGAAAGTAAGAGAAAAAGAAGTTAATAAAAAGTCATCTGATCGAGCCTTTATAACTCGAGCGAATAAGCCTACAAGGGTTTAAAACCTGGTGCCCTAAAGCCAACTGGTTTGGGAATCACCGGCCTAAAGCTCATTACATAGGTTATATAGAAAGAAAATGAGAAGATGATAATCAATCAGAAATATGAAAAGGTGAGAAAAATAAAATAGAGACAATAACATAACGAAAAGCCCTTGGACATTTGGTTAAAGAGACTATACCTCTGAGACAAGGCATGTAACCTAGTTTAATCTTGAGTGTCGAAGCAATCAAACTTAGGAGAGCCTTCACTTGTTGATTTGTAAACTTGTGATAGTAAGACTAATCCAAACTACGAGAGGGTGAGGATGACAGCTATGAAGATTCTTAATCTTAAAACACAACTCCGGGATAATTGAGTGAAAATAATAAGTTTGGGGGGGTTGTGTAGCTCTCGAGCGAGTAAGGATATATTTGACCACTTGGGGTCGGGACTCAAATTCATCATGAACTTGATATGTTGGCATGAATTCACACACACACATCAATTTGCATTTAACAGGTAAAGGTTGATGTCATGTTTGCACTTATAAATTTTCATAAAGTCAATTACTTAGTCCAATCCTGAGCCACAACAGGGTATTAAGCCATAGTAGATGGCAAAATTAGGATATAGGATTTTATTAGTAGTTCCTCGCATCCTTCTTAACAATTGACTCATCTTATTACACAATTTAACTGTACGTGGGTGAGATAGTGGTATGAATTTGGCTCGTCGACTTGGGTAATCCATGACTCGACCTCGGAAAGTCCAAGCTGACCTGACAGTGGTTCAGTAACTGAGCCAAGGATCAAGCCGAGACCCATTTTGGGGCGTTGGCTCGATCTCGAGCCAGCTTGTGACAAGCCGAGCAGAGCTTAAAAAATAAAATCAGTAGCAAGCAGCTAGACGTACCAGCCTGCAAAACTTTAG
>NW_019246299.1:99427-100870 GCF_002742605.1 Olea europaea var. sylvestris
GAAAATTATGATAAAGTTATTTCAATTTATTATAATGATAGGCATATATATGGACCCGAACATAATTTGGAAAATTGTAAATGATATATTACATTTTATGTGAAAAAAAATTTGAAACCTTTTTTCAATGCCGCATAGGAATGTAGCGGTGTTTATTACCCTATATCTTCACTTATTTTATAATACTTTTCTAGATTTTACAAGCATTTCATAAATATAGAAATTTATTAATTTTTGTTGATGTAATATGCTCTATGGAGATAAAATTTCATAAACATTGGGAAAAATTGCCCTATTTATTTCTTTTAGTTTCAGTGATGGACTCTTTGCTTAATTTGATTGGCACAAAAGTTGTTATAAGTGGGATCTCAAATTTCATAAGTGTAATTATCATATGTACATATAGAACATATATTATGTGAAATGTATGACTGTTATACTGAAAAAGAGGTCAAGACGGTTTTACTTTCCAAAATTCTTTTTCAAGAAATATTTGAACAAATTCAGATGATATATGAAATTATTTGAACACCAATACAAGTATTCTCTCATTTAATTTTAGGTCATCAATATTTAGAGTGATATATGTCGTTGATACAAATCTTAAAATTTCCTTTAAGTTAGTTACGTATATGTGCGTGAATGTTCGTAGTGTATTACAACCAAAATAATTATAGGAATTTAATCTTCCATTATGGTGGTATAATAAAAGACAATATCCAATTGTATCAAAAATTTTATGTGATCGACCAACACCTCCAGTGTCTAGGTAGTATCGAAGGCTGCATTTAATTTAGGTGGTTGAGTTTTATTAGACAAACGATCAAAATTAAAAGAAGATACATTGGAGGCTTTTATATACTTGAAGGACTGAGAATATGTGGAATTACTTATTCAAGAACAAGTAGACAGTATAACGAAGAATTGCTGCAGATCCAAAGATAGGATATTGTAAGTTTTTAAATTAATAAGTTTAAAAAAACGTAATTTTTAAATTTATTTTTTTAAGAAAAATTGTACACAAAAATTTTAGTCGCGTACAATTTTAACTCCGCCTACGTTGATTGTAATTGGTCTCAAGCCCGAAAAAATGAGGAATGTTGTAACTTCTATTTTATTTGTAATTCGTATAAATTGCATAAATTTTAAATTATTTAAAAAAAATTAGATTTCTCGCGAATTAAAAAAAAAAAAAAAGCTAGCCAGCTCAAGCAAAAAAAAAAAATCGAACCTTTTTTACTCGAACTGAGCTTGAGTTTCAAGTTTCGGCTCGACTCATTGACATCCCTAGGGTGAGATGAGTGAATTGAGGGCTAGGTTTTTTAGGTCTGAAATTGGGGATATTTATTGGGTTTTAAAGAAGTTTAGGTGATAGTGGAAGTCGCGTTTCACATATGGTGGTTTTGGTGAGTTAATGATTTGAATGAGTTGTAATTTTTTTAA
>NW_019246299.1:105353-107432 GCF_002742605.1 Olea europaea var. sylvestris
CTAAAACTGGCGGCTGCTGAACTGAAGGTAGTGGCTTTGTGTTTCCCGTCCCCAGTTCCTCGAAGTGCCTCTTTCGTGTGTATAGTGGGTTGGTCTTAAAAAATCTTGCACATGTTTCAACTTCAACAGACTCTGATTGGATTGATTGGGATTGTGCAATACATGCCTCATAGGTGTCAGATGGACCGTGTAGTAAAAATGTTTCTTGTACTGCCTTATCAATAATGTCAACTTGATAACAGCTGTCAGATTCTGCTGGTAACTTCATTGCCTTGAATACATTGAATGATATCTGCTCCTCTCCCAATCTTAAAATCAACTGACCTCTTTGAACATCTATTAATGCTCTCCCTGTTGCCAGAAATGGTCTACCAAGTATCAAGGGAACGTCATTGTCCTCTTCCATGTCCAGGATAAGAAAGTCTGCTGGAAATATGAACTTCTCGACCTTGATAAGTACATCTTCAATTATTCCTCTGGGATGTGTCAGTGACCTGTCAGCCAGCTGAAGTGTCACAGTGGCTGCTTTAGCTTCTCCCAATCCTAGTTTCCTGAAAACAGACAAAGGCATTAAATTAATACTTTCACCGAGGTCACATAATGCTTTATCGAAATATACTTCACCGATTGTACAAGGAACAGTAAAACTCCCTGGATCTTTTAGTTTTGGTGGAAACTTATTCTGAATTCTGGCACTACATTCCTCAGTAAGCATGACTGTCTCATGATCTTCCAGCTTGCGTTTATTTGATATGATATCCTTCAGAAACTTCGCTTAGCTAGGCATCTGGAATAGTGCATCTGCTAGCGGGATGTTGATATGGAGCTTTTTGAAGATTTCTAGAAATTTTTTGTACTGTTGCTCCACTTTTTGATTCTTCAAGCGCTGTGGAAAGGGAATCGGAGGTTCGTAGGGGTTGACTATGACTTTGGCATTATCTTGTGATTCTTGTGAATTTTCCTTTGAACTTGATTCCTTTACAACTGTCTCCTCTTCAGCGGAGGAAAATGTTTCTCCAATCACTCCCAGTCTCTTGACATGAATTTCAGGTAATTGAACTCCACTTCGAGTTGTAATGACCTTTGCTTGCTCTTTAGGATTGATTTCTGTATTACTTGGTAAGTTACCTGGTGTTCTGCCAGTCAATGCGATGGCTAGCTGCCCCATCTGAGTTTCCAAATTTTTGATGGTTGCATTTTGATTTTGAAGTGTAGCTTTGGCCTTCTCCATGAATTTTCCTATCATATCTTCCAATTGAGGCCTCTTCTCCTGTCGTTGAAACTGCCCCTGTGGCTTATTCTGATTCTGGTTGCTTCACGAGAAGTTGGGATGTTTCTTCCAGCTGGGATTGAAAGTCTCACCATATTGATTATTCTGCTGGCATTGTCCCCACTGTGCGTAGTCTGCTTGCTCAATTCCTTGCATGAGTATAGGGCAATCTGATGTTTTGTGTTCGGCTTCACACTCCTCACAATTGCTCTTCTTAGCTTGTGATGCTTGTGATATGCTCTCCACCTTATGATACAGAGAATCAATTTTTGCAGAGATTGCTGAATAAGCGTCCACCTCGTAGACACCTGGAGTTTTCTTTGGAGTTGCCCTCTCAAAAGACCACATGGCTGATGTGGTAGCCATTCGCTCAAATAATTCCAATGCCCCATCAACTGTTCTTGTGGATATTGAGCCATCTGATGCTGAATCTACCATGCTCTTATGATATGGAAGTAATCCTGTGTAGAAGAATCGGATCTGGGTCTTTTTATCGAACCCGTGCTGAGGGCATTTTCGGAGCATGTTTTTAAATCTGTTCCAGGCTTCATCAAATGATTCAGTCTCTCCTTGATTGAATACTGATATATCATGTCTTAGCTTTGCTATCTTGGCTGGGGAGAAGAACTTTGTGCAGAACTTGTGTGCCAGCTTATTCCATGTAGTGATACTTGCAACCAGGAGTGAATCCAACCATTCAAGTGCTCGGTCTCGTAGCGTGTGTGAAAAAAGCCTCAACCTAATGGCGTCATCCGAAATCCCTTGGTATCTGAAATGTTGACACATATCCAGAAATCGAGATACGTGTG
>NW_019246299.1:115582-117605 GCF_002742605.1 Olea europaea var. sylvestris
TACAGCCAGATTCAGTTTTCTCATTAACGGATTAATACAGCACAATAAATGGATTACAGCAAGACTTGAACTCAAGAGTCTATGCCTGCTATAATACTATGTCAAAACACCTCATCTAAAAGCTTCAATTTTTAGAGAGGTGACAAACTTATTTAACTTTATCTTCAACAATAATAAATATACAGAATAATATTCTCTTTTGAGTATAATCTTTACTGACCTTGTCTAATAAACAAAAACCAATACTCTACAAATATGATTCTTACCTTATGGTCTATAGACAATGGCATGGGCACTTTCCCTCGACAAAGGACTGCCCTTGAATCACCACAATTTGCAACAATGATATGGGTTGGACAAAGAATTGCAACCACAGCTGTAGATCCAACAGCCTCGGGAGCAACCGGTTCTAGCATAGCATTTTCCCCATCTCTTCCATGGAATCCTCCAACCTCATCATCAACTTTACGGAAACAATTCAAAAAGACCTTCATCCACTGCTCCCCCTGATTGCAATCATCATCAATCCCGTCATGAAAATTTTCTTTGGCAATATTAATCTCCTCAGCTAAAGCTAAATGAATACGTTTCCGGCAATATTCAGCAACCTATGCATAGAAAGATAGATATTACCTAGGTATACTGGAGAACAAAACAGATATGGAAACCTGAGGTCGAGAGGAGTGAAATATAAACAGGAAAAATTAGCAACAAACAATGAAGGAATATTGACCTGCCGGCCCCCATGTCCATCATAAACTCCAAAGAAGTGGGCTTTTAAATCTTGATGCCTGATATTCATAATTGGACTGTCAGTCAACAGTTGGGAAGGGATACTCAAGAACCGAGGTAAAGCTATGACAGTATCCTCCATCTCCAGCCTCCTTCCACGGATAGATGTGAATCCCCAAAGGGGAGGAAAATTCAAACTCGTCTTCACTTCTGCAGGGACCTCAAGAAGGGAAGCAGAAAAGGTCCTTTTAGATTCGTCAATGCCCCTAGGCTCGCAATTTTCTCCGATAGAAACGAGATCACTAATTATCTCCGACTTCATATCCGATTCCCATGAAACAAGTTTCTTAATGCCATGAGTAGCACCATCATTCTCATCTACGGAAACATTTGATATCAACTCAGAATTAGCTTCCATATCCGCACGTTCCCGAATGCATAAGCTACCAGTACCGTTGGACATATATTTAGAAGATATGGTATCCCAGAATTAGTCACAAGGGAGTGCCACCGGCTCATCTTCCTTGCCTTCCTGAAAAATAACATCACTAGAAATCAAACAAGTTCCACATTTCCTAGCCCTCAACAACAAATTTCCCGCAACTTCCTGAAATTCGTCATAAATTGACTCTATACTGATACCAAGTCGACTCTGTGGTACACTCGAGCTAATTCCGCTATTTTCATGAGTAAGAGGTACCAAAGGCAGCTTGGTCATTGCTGGTTCTCACAATAAGCTTCTTGTGTTTGTTATTAACTTAGTCCCAGTGATTCAACACAGTTTCTTAGCTCATATGGAAAATTAAATTTCATCCTCCATTACTCCCTGTATTCTTTCAACAGTTATATGAAACCCCAGAAAGAAGTTAAGTCCCCCTTCTCCTGTTTCACTTCTCAGTTAAATTGATCCCAATTCAACATTAAGTTTCCGATAAATTAGGGAAAAAAAATAATAAAAAAACACTATAACCCCAATGCTAAAGACTAAAGAGAAGTGAAACTTAAAAATGGAGATCGGCTAAAAATATAAATCAAAACTTCCAATTAAAAGGAATCAATTTCCAAAAGACTTCTACAAGAAAATTCTTGTACACCACTTAGCATCTTCTAGATTTCTATTTTTAGTTTCCTCTATATCAAGGATTCATCAAGCAATCTAATCATGATGGAAAAACTTGATCAGCTTTATATTTTTTTATTCCAATTAGTAAAACTAAAACAAAGCAACTAAACCAGATATAAGAAACTTACAAGTCATTACAAAAGCCCAGAAATCAGAAATGTTGATATC
>NW_019246300.1:0-1464 GCF_002742605.1 Olea europaea var. sylvestris
AGTCTCGAAAAATGACGAAATTACACCCGGCGCGATCTTTGTTTCCGATCATTCGGTCAAATTTGAGCCCATTCCGACACAATTGAGAAAAATGACGAAATTGCCCCTGGCGCGATTTTTAATTCAGATCAAACTGCCAAATTTCAGCCAATTCCGACACAGTCGAGAAAAATGACGAAATTGTCCCCGGCGCGATTTTTGTTTCCGATCGACAAGTCAAATTGTAGTCAATTCGGACACAGTCGCGAAAAATGACGAAATTACACCCGGCGCGGTTTTTGTTCATGATCAACCTGTCAAATTTGAGCTCATTCCGACACAGTCGAGAAAAATGACGAAATTGCCCCCGGCGCGATTTTTACTTTAGATCAAACTGCCAAATTTCGGCCAATTCCGACACAGACGAGAAAAATGACGAAATTGCCCCCGGCGCAATTTTTGTTTCCGATCAACAAGTCAAATTTCAGCCAATTCCGACACTGTCGAGAAAAATGACGAAATTGCCCCCGGCGCGATTTTTGTTTCCCGATCAACCTGTCAAATTTGAGCCCATTCCGACACAGTCGAGAAAAATGACGACATTGCCCCTGGCGCGATTTTTACTTCAGATCAAACTGCCAAATTTCAGCCAATTCCGACACAGTCGAGAAAAATGACGAAATTGCCCCAGGCGCGATTTTTGTTTCCGATCGACAAATCAAATTGTAGTCAATTCGGACACAGTCGCGAAAAATGACGAAATTACACCCGGCATGATTTTTGTTTCCCGATCAACCTGTCAAATTTGAGCCCATTCCGACACAGTCGAGAAAAATGACGAAATGGCCCCCGGCGCGATTTTTGTTCCCGATAAACCTGTCAAATTTGCGACCATTCCGACACAGTCGAGAAATATGACGAAATTACCCCCGGCGCGATTTTTATTTCCGATCAAACTGCCAAATTTCAGCCAATTCCGACACTGTCGCGAAAAATGACGAAATTCCACCCGGCATGATTTTTGTTTCCCGATCAACCTGTCAAATTTGAGCCCATTCCGACACAGCCGAGAAAAATGACGAAATTGCCGTCGGCGCGATTTTTATTTCCGATCAAACTGCCAAATTTCAGCCAATTCCGACACTGTCGCGAAAAATGACGAAATTCCACCCGGCATGATTTTTGTTTCCCGATCAACCTGTCAAATTTGAGCCCATTCCGACACAGCCGAGAAAAATGACGAAATTGCCGTCGGCGCGATTTTTATTTCCGATCAAACTGCCAAATTTCAGCCAATTCCGACACAGTCGCGAAAAATGAGGAAATTACACCCGGCGCGATTTTTGTTCCCGATAAACCTGTCAAATTTGAGCCCATTCCAACACAGCCGAGAAAAATGGCAAAATTGCCGCCGGCGCGATTTTTATTTCCGATCAAACTGCCAAATTTCAGCCAATTCCGACACTGTCGCGAAAAATGACGAAA
>NW_019246301.1:0-1464 GCF_002742605.1 Olea europaea var. sylvestris
TTTTGGTGACCTCCATTTCGTATTTCTCTTGCATAGTAGAGATAGAAACCCAAGGTTAATGTTAAAAACAAAATGTGCTCACTATAGCAAGAAACATTATCACTCTTCCATTCTTTGAGAAATTGGGAAGAATCGCCAATCACAAATTGTAAAAAATCGCTTTCTTGGGTTTTTAAGAAGAAAAAATGAAAATATTTTAACGATTAGCGTTTGGTTTAGAAAATGGGGTTGGGTGAGGCATTGGGGTGACGTGGGGGTGGAGTGCATGGATTTGGGGATTTGGTATGACGTTTATCTACAAAGACACATGGAATTTAAGCCCTTGTTTGAGCCACATTATATTCATAAAAATGCATTTTGAATAGTATATTGATGGAAAATGTATTATTAAAAAGTAAAGAAAAGTTTTGAATTTACCTGTAATATTATTTTTTTGATGAATGCGTGGGTAAAATGATGTCAAATTGGTTTAAGAATATATTTTTTTTAAAAGAATGTGGGTGGGTCAAACAGGACCTAAATTTTCTATAAGGGTAAAAAAGTTTAAAAGTGACATTTTTGTCAAAATTATTAAAAGGTGATATTTTTGTAAATGTCAATCTAAAAAGTGACGAGTTTGACTTCGATTCTCGGATCTAGATCAAGAATCAAAGATTCGAATCTCTCTAAATTTTTTTAATTTTTTATATTAAATAAGTCAAATTATTTTAATATTTTCTAAATAAATTTGTCAACTAATTAATTGAGCCCAAAAATATTATTTTCCTATTTAATTTTTCAACTAATTAATCTAGCCCAAACCCAAAATATGATTGTTCTATATTTAAAGGTCGAATCAAATCAACGAGATGAAATCACCGATATTTTATTATTTACTTTTTGGTAAGTTGTATACATTGGTAAATGAATCTTATCAGATAACTTGTTATTTCTATAATTTAAATTGGACTACATTATTTTGTAAGAGTTAAGATTGAATATGTTATTAGTTAAATTAATGTAATGTTGTTGTAAATATTAAAAAAAATTAATTATGATACAGAACTCAAGAATCGAAGCCATAATTGAATTTGAACTCGACAATTCCACTTATTAAATACTCCAAAATTCGAGTTTGATTCAATTCTCTTTAAATTCGGACCATGTTCAACCCTAATAGTAAACCTTCACAGAATGTGTATTGTATTGAGAGTATAACTCCCATTCAACCCTATGTATGGGGGTACTTTTTAAATTGGCTTGGTCAAAGTATCCATTTTTCACTTTGATCATTTTCTTAATTTTTTTATTTATTTTTTTTATTTTTTTTGCATTCACCACATTGGCCTCTTGAAGAGGAAAAGACGGTTTTGCCCTTCTTATGTTTTGTAATTACAAAAACATGTTATTGTTCAAAAGACAATAATACTCTTTTTAATGAATCCAAACACTTCCCCACTTAAATTTCAAAATCAAATCAGTTTC
>NW_019246302.1:0-1464 GCF_002742605.1 Olea europaea var. sylvestris
ATAAATATATATATATATATATATATATATATGTGTGTGTGTACCACGAGGCACTACATGAGGAGATGAATACCCCGGAAAAGAATGGAACATAGAAGATTGTAGAATTGCCAAAGAAGAAGCGCAACATAAGCTGCAAATGGATGTTCATATTCAAGTATCAATATGATGGTTTGGTTGACAGGTTCAAAGCCAAATTAGTAGCAAAGGGTTTTACCAGATTTAGGGCATAATCTATCTAGAGACATTTGCTCTCATTGCAAATCAGAGCACTATTCTAATTCTATTATAACTCGCTAGCAATTTAGATTGGACTTTACAATAATTGGATGTGAAGAACACTATTATAAATGTCGAGGAGTAAGTATGCATGACTATTTCCTAAGATTTTGAAGGGAAAATAGTACCGGAAAAGTGTGCAAACTAAAAAAGTCACTCTATGGCCTTGAGCAATCTCCACGAGCATGGATAGATAGGTTCACAAAAGATATTAAGATTCATGGATATAATCAAGCACAATATGATCATACTTTGTTCCTCAAATGATCGGTAAAAGGGAAGGTAACTATATTGATTGTCAACATAGATGATATAATTATTATAGGAGATGATGTGCTGGAGATGGAGAAATTGAAAGAAGTTTTGACTAAGGAATTTGAGATCAAAGATCTTGGCCAACTGAAGTATTTGTTTGAAGGAGATAGCAAGAACCATAAGAGGACTTCAAAATCACAAAGGAAGTACATTTTAGACCTATTAATCAAGATGGGCGTGTGGTTTGATCCATGTGTTTTCGAAAATACCTCAAGACATAACAAATTAATATACAGTCTTGATTTTAAAAAAAATTAAACAATTTGTAGAAAAGAGCATGATGGTACAACCAAGTTCCACTCTAAGTAAAAACCCTACTTTAGCAAATTGGAAGTGGTGAATCGAATTCATTGGCTATGTTCCGGGAATCATACATAACACCTATATACCGTTCAACTATGTACGTTAAGCGCAACACTCAGATGACAATCACATGACAATCTAAATAGTAAGGCTTCTTCAACTCTTGAGGTATTAGCAAATTTCACATCAAAGATTAACTTAAACTGCAACCCTAAGATTCTAACAAGATGGAAATATACAAATGAATGCCATTCGAATAACGAAAAAACTAAGTGAGAAAGATTGAATCACATAATCAACCTTAAAAATATAGTTAAAAAATAATAAAATAAATTCTGCTAAAGGATAAATCATGATACAAGTGAAAAAAGTTGGTATTTGTAGAAAGAGTTCCCTCTTACTTTAGACTTTAGTGTTCCTAGGTCCCAAAACTCCTCCACAATAACCTTGAAATCTGCAAATAAAAGTCACCACCTTATAATACAAGTCATGTGAAAAAAAGAAGTTTTATTTCAATGACAACTGGAAGCGAATTTTGTGGAACCAACATAGCCAAAAAAATCTAGA
>NW_019246303.1:0-1464 GCF_002742605.1 Olea europaea var. sylvestris
AAGCGCGATAATGGACATAATCCAGACGAAATTTTAGTCAATTTTGATTGGACACGGACCAATGAACCAAACTCAAGTGAAATTTAGTCAAATTTGATTGGAAACATACCGATGAATAAAACTTATGTGAAATTTTTGTCAAATTTGATTGGGAATGTGCCAATGAACTAAACCCATGTGAAATTTTAGTCAAATTTGATTGGAAGAGCACCAATGATCAAAAGTCAGATGAAATATTACTTAAATTTGATTGAAAAAGCACCGTTTAACAAAACTCAGATGAAATTGTAGTCATATTTATTTTGAAGCGGGACAATGAACAAAATTTCGACAAAATTTTAGTCAAATTTCATTAGAAACGCGCCAATGAATCAAATTCAAGTGAAATTTAAGTCAATTTTGATTGGAAACATTCCAATGAAAAAAATCCAAGTGAAATTTTTGTCAAATTTGATTGGAAACGCGCTAATGAACTAAAGTCATGTGAAATTTTAGTAAAATTCAATTGGAAGAGCACCAATCATCAAAATTCAGATGAAATTTTACTCAAATTTGATTGAAGACATGCCATTTTACAAAATTCAGATGAAATTGTAGTCATATTTGATTTGACCCGAGATAATGAACAAAATCGAGACGAAATTTTAGTCAAATTTAATTGGAAACGTTCCAATGAACCAAATTCAAATGAAATTTTAGTCAAATTTGACTGGAAACATGCTAATGAACAACACACAGGTGAAATTTTAGTCAAATTTGATTGGAACCCAACAATGAACCAAACTAAAGTGAAATTTCAGTCAAATTTGATTGGAAACTTGCCGACGATGAAATTTTAAACAAATTTGATTGGAAACACGCCAATTTACCAACTCATGTTAAATTTTAGTCAAACTTGATTGGAAACAAGCTAATGAGCTAAACCAACATGAAATTATAGTCAAATTTGATTGCAAGCGCACCAACGAACAAAATTAAGACGAAATTTTACTCAAAATTGATTGAAAATGCACCATTTGACAAAATTTAGATGAATATTTGATTTGAAGCGTGCCAATGAGAAAAATACAGATGAAATTTTGGTCAAATTTGAATGAAAATGCATCAATGAACCATACTCAAGTGAAATTTTAGTCAATTTGATTGGAAACACGCCAATGAGTGAAATTTTAGTCAAATTTGGTTGGAAACGCGCCATTTAACAAAACTCATGCGAAATTTAGTCATATTTGTTTTGAAACGGAACAATGAACAAAATCCTGACGAAATTGAAAAAGCGCTGATGAACAAATCCCAAGTGAAATTTTAGTCAAATTTGATTGGAAATGCTCTTATGAACCAAACTCAAGTGAAATTTTTGTCAAATTTGATTGGAAACACGCCAATGAACAAAATCCATGTGACATTTTAGTCAACTTTGATTGGCAACACGCCAATGAACTAAACCCATGTCGAAATTTTAGT
>NW_019246304.1:0-1464 GCF_002742605.1 Olea europaea var. sylvestris
ACTGGCCTTTCGCCAAAAATGAACAAACTCGAAGTTATCATGAAATCAAAAACCACTTTTCATTGGCTCGATTCCAATCGAATGAGACTAGTAATTGTTCGAAAACGATCAAACCCGAAGTTATCATTAAATCGAAAACCACTTTTCATTGGCTCGATTCCAATCGAATTAGACAATCAATTCGCTGAAAATGATCAAACTCGAAGTTATCATGAAATCAAAAACCACTTTTCATTGGCTCGATTCCAATTGAATTAGACTTGCAATTTGTCGAAATGATCAAACCCGAGGTTATTATGAAATCAAATGCGACTTTTTATTGGCTCCATTTCAGTAGAATTAGACCAGCAATTCACTAAAAATGATCAAACCCGGTGTTATCATGAAATAAAAAAAACTTTTCATTTGCTCGATTCCAATCCAATTCGACTAGCAATTAGCCGAAAACGATCAAACCCAAGGTTATCATGAAATCAAAAACAACTTTTCATTGGCTCGATTCCAATCGAATTAGACTAGCAATTCGCCAGAAACGAAGAAACCTAAAGTTGTCATGAAATCAAAAACCACTTTTCATTGGCTCCATTCCAGTCAAATTAGACTAGCAATTCACCAAAAACGAACAAATCCGAAGTTATCATGAAATCAAAATCCACTTATCATTGGCTCGAATCCTATCGAATTAGACTAGCTATTAGTTGAAAACAATCAAACCCGAAGTTATCATGAAATCAAAAACCACTTTTCAATGGCTCCATTCCAATCGAGTTAGACTGGCATTTCGCCAAAAATGAACACACTCGAGGTTATCATGAAATCAAAAACCACTTTTCATTGGCTCGATTCCAATCGAAATAGAATAGCAATTAGCCGAAAACGATCAATCCCTAAGTTATCATGAAATCAAAAACCACTTTTCATTGGCTCCTTTCCAATCGAATTAGACTAGCAATTCACCAAAAATGATCAAATCCGAAGTTATCATGAAAGTAAAAACTACTTTTCATTGGCTCGATTCCAATTGAATTAGACTAGCAATTCGCGAAAAATGAACAAACCCGAACTTATCATGAAATCAAAAACAACTCACCATTGGCTCGATTCCAATCGAATTAGACTAGCATTACGCCAAAAATGAACAATCCCGAAGTTATCATGAAATCAAAAACCAATTTTCATTGGCTCGAATCGAATCGAATTAGACTAGCAATTTGTCAAAAATGATCAAACCCGAAGTTATCAAGAAATCGAAAGCCACTTTTCATTGGCTCGATTCCAATCGAATTAGACTAGCAATTTTTCGAAAATGATCAAACCCGAAGTTAACACAAAATCGAAAGCCAACATTATTTAGCTCGATTCCAAACGAATTAGACTAGCAATTCGCCGAAAATGGTCAAACACGAAGTTATCATGAAATCCAAAACCACTTTTCACTGGCTCGATTCCAATCAAATTAGACTA
>NW_019246305.1:0-1464 GCF_002742605.1 Olea europaea var. sylvestris
CAAAATGGTCGCTACATTTCCAAAAAGTTCTTATGGGCCCAAAACAAACACCGTGTGCAAAATTTACGCTCAATTCTTCGTCCCCCGACTCTCCAAGCGTTCTAAATATGCAGGTGCTCATTCTTTCGAAAACTGGCCAAAATCTCTCGTATGTCACGATAAAGTTGTGTGTTCAATCCAAAACGGTCGCTACATTTCCAAAAAGGATTTATGGGCCCAAAGCGGACACGTATGCAAAAGTTACGCTCAATTCTTCGTACGCCGACAATCCAAGCGATCCAAATATGCAAGTGCTCATTCTTTTGAAAAGTGGCCGAAATCCCTCATACGTCACGATGAAGTGGTTAGTTCAATTCAAAACGGTCGCTACATTTCCAAAAAGTTCTTATGGGCCCAAAACGGACACCCGGTGCAAAAGTTACGCTCAATTCTTCGACCGTCGACTTTCCAAGCATTCTAAATATGCAAGTGCTCATTCTTTCAAAAAATTTCCAAAATCCCTCGTATGTCACGATGAAGTGGTGAGTTCAATCCAAAACGATCGCTAAATTTCTAAAAAGTACTTATGGGCCCAAAATGGACACCATGTGCAAAAGTTACGCTCAATTCTTCGTCCGCCGACTCTCCAAGCGTTCTAAATATACAAGCGCTCATTCTTTCGAAGAATGGCCAAAATCCCTTGTACGTCACGATGAAGTGGTGAGTTCAAACCAAAACGGTCGCTACATTTCCCAAAAGGACTTATGGGCCCAAAGCGGACACGTATGCAAAAGTTACGCTCAATTCTTCGTACGCCGACAATCCAAGCGATCCAAATATGCAAGTGCTCATTCTTTTGAAAAGTGGCCCAAATCCCTCATATGTCACGATGAAGCGGTGAGTTCAATCCAAAATGGTCGTTACATTTCCAAAAAGGACTTATGGGCCCAAAGCGGACACGTGTGCAAAAGTTACGCTCAATTCTTCGTACGCCGACAATCCAAACCATCCAAATATGCAAGTGCTCATTCTTTTGAAAAGTGGCCGAAATCCCTCATATGTCACGATGAAGCGGTGAGTTCAATCCAAAACGGTCGTTACATTTCCAAAAAGTTCTTATGGGCCCAAAACGGACACCCGGTGCAAAAGTTACGCTCAATTCTTCATCCGCTGACTCTCCAAGCATTCTAAATATGCAAGTGCTCATTCTTTCAAAAAATTGCCAAAATCCCTCGTACGTCACGATGAAGTGGTGAGTTTAATCCGAAACGATCGCTAAATTTCTAAAAAGTACTTATGGGTCCAAAATGGACACCCTGTGCAAAAGTTGCGCTTAATTCTTCGTACGCCGACAATCCAAGCGTTCCAAATATGCAAGTGCTCATTCTTTCAAAAAAAGGCTAAAATCCCTCGTACGTCACGACGAAGTGGTGAGTTCAATCCAAAATGGTCGCTACGTTTCCAAAAAGTTCTTATGGGCCCAAA
>NW_019246306.1:0-1464 GCF_002742605.1 Olea europaea var. sylvestris
ATTATTGATGAATTTTGGGACCTTGCGACAAGTGTCAGAGCACTAGCAACGGCAATACTGCAGTGGCACCTCTGGGGCTGTACACGTAACGAGTGAAGGTTAGCATAGATTACAGCCTAAGTGTGGAACTTGTCATAGTCTAACAGAGTATGCAATAGTAATCATTTTGCTCTTTTCAAGAAATAAACATGGCTGGATTTGGATTCTTTCATGCTGCTGACAAAATGAAAATCAATCGGTATTATCTTCTAAATTTCTTTTGATGCCCATTCCTTTTTTCTATTTTTCTCTTTTTGGAGAATAGCATTGAGCTGCATCACCGTGAATGTTAATTGAACATGGGGTTAAAAAATAACGTCCTGCTTAGCGTACAACACTTATACATCCCCTCACAATGAGGGGACACACAAATTTTTTATTTATGTAGGTCCCCTCAACATATAAGGGAGCTGTACAAATGGTTTTACCCTAAAAAATAATGTCCGATGTTGTTTCCAATCGTCTTCGGAGTTTTCCCAAGGTGTCCTTCTCGGGTTTCTTAGTGGGGCTAAATTGCCTCACGTGATAATTCTATATCACCTCCGATTTTTACCTTTATCCCCTTTTCTATCTCAAAAGATATACTTTAGTTGGACTTTACTTCCATCTTCAAACTTAGATAATGTTCACGAAATTATTTATTTCGATTTAAAACCCACCGCAAGTGTACGGTTCGTTAACAAGTAGTAGAATGGATTATGAGTCCAAGTATCGATCCCACAATGATTGAATTAGTTTAAATCAACCTATTATAACCTTAACCGAAAGATAAAAGTAAGAAGTACGTATTGTGATTTAATTAAGGAAGATGTGAACTATGATGCAATTATGAGTGAGAAACTTATTCTAAATGCAAAATGAACTGGATGCAATCTACAATAATTTATGAAATTAATGAATTACTAACGCACTAGGATCACGAATTCCCAAGCAACACCAGTTCAACTTTTAATTATACAAATTTGACACACATTTATGCAATTGATGAATCAATATTCATATTTTAATTTAGCAATCTCTCTCAAGCAACGTCAAACCTACCCCAATATGTGATTCGACTATATCTCTATGACGAATACTAACCTACAGGAATGCATTATGATTTTATGAATATTGAACAATTCACAAAAGGCATAGAGGTATATTTCTATCCCCCCTATCCGACCCTATGATGATTTATACCACGTCGAGCCTATTTTCCTTCTCTTAAATGCATAAAATAGGCCGTCAAAATCATATAATTACGTGCACAATAATAATATAGAAATAAAAACATATAAATTATTCAATTCCGGAACATGTGCTTAAATATGTCAAATCTTCAAATCAAAACTCGTATTGCAAAGTTTATCGATCTCCTAGTACATGAGAAATCTAGCCTAACATGCTAAAAAGAAGAAAATACAAAAATAGTTGAAAAAACGT
>NW_019246307.1:0-1464 GCF_002742605.1 Olea europaea var. sylvestris
TGCAGCAATAATGTTCACACACCAGATGCAATCAAGGCACACATAGAAGCAATATGCACACTCGTTCAAGGATTATTGTAATGTCCACCCCTGTCCACCAGACGAGATATAAATAAACATAGAAATGAACGAATGAAGCTGGAGATTATACCTTATCTACCATGTGCGAACAATGGGTGAGCATTTCAACTCTTGTTATTTATTATCGTAGTTAATTTATCGTAAATACTAATTTCGACTAACGAGAAATTATTTCTAGTACAGGCCAAATTGTATAATATTTGTACTCAAATATATAGAATGCTTCGTTCTAGGGAATCCAATAGAATCAGTTTCAGCAGAGAGGATGTCACTATACAGACGAAAGATTGCGGTCGATCTTTGTCATAACGAATACTTTCTTCATCCCCGATAGTGAAAAAGTTGTAGTGACTTAGTTGTACTTTGTGTGACTGTTGATGATTAGCCGGTTCATGATAGCGTCGTTTGCAATATGTATTTTGTTTTATGTTGTGGTACGTAACATGTATTTTGGTTTATGTGGTGGTACGTAATATGTATTTTGGTTTACACAGTGGTTTGCATATATCGATTTATATGGTGGTATGTAATATGTTCTCGAACTGTCATTCTAGACAAATGAAATATCAAGCGTCAAGATTCACAGCTATATAATGTTAAGAACGACATATCAAACGTCAGGAAATCGAAGAAATGTAGAGAAATCTCATCTTTTGGTCCAAGTGTTGTTCTAGACAACTGTAATGTCAAATGTCGAGATTAACGGCTATTTAATGTCGAGAATGGCATCAAATGTCGAGATAAATATGATCCAACCAAGTTTAATGAAGAGTGAAGGCAATCAATTGGAGTATTAACTGCAAAAACTGTAGCAAGCAGGTTTATAATTACTATAGCAATTAAAAATGATATGTCAAGCACAAGTACATTCTCAACCATATTGATGTGAAAAAAAGTTATAAAATAATCACCATAAATGACTTCAACCATATTGGTTGGTGAGATATCTTCTCATGCATTCAACAGACAAGTGTTTCTTCACTATAAAAGGCTGGACTTTACTTGAATATGCACAGACGGGAATTTAACAAATTCATAGCACTAGTTAGTTTTTTCATTGATTATGTCTTCATCAACTCAACATACTCATTTTATTGATGTTACTATCACTTTTGACCTCCTCGGGTCGTCCGCGGACAACCCGATCATCATAGACTCAGACTCCAATGATGAAAGCAATGCCTTTGTTCCATATGTTCGTCATCCTTCGAACCGCCATCATAGGGTTTTCCTTCAAGCAATTCTTTTTCCGAATCTAATCGACGAAATTGAACAAATTAAAGTTCATCGTGAGATCGTCCCAGTAGAGGTCCAACCGGAAGCACATCATGTGTTGTTGGATGAAAATGTTGGGGTAGTTCCTGCCGAAAATGAAGATGTGAT
>NW_019246308.1:0-1464 GCF_002742605.1 Olea europaea var. sylvestris
TAATTGAGTATTGTTTAGTAGTTGATACTACAAATTCCTGAGTTGTAGATTTGGAACTAGCAATCTTATCTGCTTGTTGATGCGAATTCTTTAGGAAATCAGAAACTCATTGAATGCTCGTTTAAAATTATTGTTAGCATAAGAACAACAGTTTTAGCAAGAGCATAGGAGTATTTTATCTCAAATGTGGTGGGCGTTTATTTCTTAAAGACTATTATTACGTCTCGCGAATGAAGCAAAAAATTGATTAATGTTTTTTATTTAATAGGACGGAGTTATTATATAAAATCGGCACCTGATATGCTTAGTATTTTAATGAGTAAAGTTCATGTTTGCATTGGACAATTGATTAGTGGTCTTTATATTTTAAGCTGTTCCACATATGAAATAAAAAGATTAGTCTTTTACACCATAAAATGTCGCACTATACTAGTGATACATATCTATGGCATCTTGGACAAATCGAGCTTAACAGAATATAAAATTGACTAGAGATGGTCCTATGAACTTGGTTAAAATCGAACCAATGTCAGTTTCTAATTCTTGTTTAGCAGGCAATATAACCAAGATATCATTTTTCGTCAAAATGATAGAGCCTAAAATATATTGGAACTAGTACATTTTGATACATGTGGACCTATGAATACACTTGAGAAGGGAAATTATGAGTATTCTTTATAGATGGTTACTTTAGATTCAAATACATTTATTTAATGGCTTGAAAGTAAAATACTTTTGAGAAATCAAAAGAGTATAAGACTAGGATCGATAAACATTTGAGTAAATGTATCGACACACTTTGATTTGATCGAGGTGGTGAATACTTTTCAATACATTTTGTTTTAAATTCATTAAAATTTTATGGACCAATTCTGGAATACACACTATGGTAGAATATTCATGTGGGATGTTCTCGGATTTTACACATGTGATATATGTTCCTTCTATTTCACCAAGTAAAGCTTTTTGCATCGCAATGCCTATTGTGTCGGCTTGACCTTTCATAAATGGAGATAGAATAAAGCTTGAGAGTATTCAGGGATAACAAAAAATGGTATTGTTTCTTAATTGAATAAGCCTGATATACCCAAACAGAATGGCATTTCAAAAAGAAGAAACATGGCATTTATAGATACAATTAGATCAATGAAGAGTTTCACAACTCGACCTATCTTATTTTGGGATATACATTGAAAACATTTGGATATATTCTTAACTTAGTTCCTTCTAAGTCTGTTCTTAGGACTCTCCTGAAATTTTGGAATGGGTTCAAGTCATGCTTGCATCACATTCAAAATTTGGAGGTCCAGCTTATGTGCTAAAAAAGAAGACAGAAAAATTGTTGTTTGGATCAACGATGTGCCTGTTTGTGGGATATCCTAAAGATACCAAGGGATAATTTTTATAGTCCTCTAAATATGAAGGCTTTTGTTATCACAAATGCAACCTTCCTCGAAGATAAGT
>NW_019246309.1:0-1464 GCF_002742605.1 Olea europaea var. sylvestris
AGATAAATGAAGGAATGTGAATCTTTAATTTTTGTTGGGTAGTGGGGAAAATGTAGTAGGTGTGTGGAAGTTTCTTAGAGGTGCCTAATTTGAGCGGGAGAGAGAGAAACTCAAAGGAAAAGTAACGTGTGAAAATATAAAATATATATATCTATCCATCTCTCTCTCTCTCCATCTATATATATATATATAACTTTTTTTATTATTATTATTCAATTAGTACCACTACACGTGCCCCGCCTTAATTTATAGATTCATTAATTTAACTTAATTAAAACCATTTAGCACCATATCTTTTGACCTCGATAATTTGGGCTTCGCTTAACCTAATCAACTTTTTCTCGAGTCTAATATGCGTCACTAATTTCAATCTATCCAACGAGCCCAATATTCATATACTTATCGTTGCTCGGTCAAAATCTAATTATTTGACTCAAATAAAATTGAAATTTGCTATGTATCATCTTAGTTCCTAACTTTTCAAAATATTAAAATATAACATATAAAAATTTAATTCTATTTCACGAAATTTTGGGACTTTACAATCTTCCCTCAAAAGATTTTCGTCCTCGAAAATTTACCTTGACTAATCGAAGAGTTCTGGATACTTGGTTCTAAGCTCGTTTTCCTTCTCCCACGTTGATTCATCAAGTCCATGATTTCGCCATTGAACCTTCACCAGGGGGCCTTCTCTATTTCTGAGTTGATTTACCTTTCTGTCCAAAATCATTGCCAGGATTTCTTTGTATGATAAATCTTTTTGTACGTCCAGTGTCGGATAGCTTACCACATGATTGGGATCATGAATATATTTTCTGAGCATCGATACATGGAACACGTTATACACTGCTGCAAGTTCAGGGGGTAAGGTAAGTCGGTAAGCCACAACACCAATCCTTTCAAGGATCTCGAAAGGTCCAATAAATCACGGTCTCAATTTTCCCTTCTTGCCAAATCTCAATACACCCTTCATGAGTGCTACTTTAAGGAAAACTTTGTCACCCACACTAACTTCCAAATCCTTTCTCCTACTATCCGCATAACTTTTTTGTCGATCTTGTGCTGTCTTTAGTCTGGCTCTAATCTTGTCAACTGCCTCAACTGTTCGTTCGATAATTTCAGGACCCAAAATTCTATTCTCTCCGACCTCATCCCAATGGATAGGGGATCTGCACTTCCTACTGTAAAGAGCTTCATATGGGGTCATACCTATAGTGGCCTAGAAGCTATTGTTGTAAGCAAACTCCACTAAAGGCAGGTGTGTCTCCCAACTACCTCCAAGATTCAAAACACATGCCCTCAACATATCTTCTAGGTTTGGATAGTTCTTTCTGATTGTCCATCCGTTTAAGGATGATAAGCAGTGCTAAACTTCAGTTTCGTCCCCATGGCTATCTGCAAACTTTTCCAACATTTAGACGTAAACCTCGGATCTCTATCTGAAATGATAGTGACTGGAACTCA
>NW_019246310.1:0-1425 GCF_002742605.1 Olea europaea var. sylvestris
ACAGTCGCGAAAAATGACGAAATTGCCCCTGGCACGATTTTTGTTTCCGATCAACATGTCAAATTTTAGCCCATTCCGACACAATAGCGAAAAATGACGAAATTGCCCCCGGCGTGATTTTTGTTCCCAATCACCCTGTCAAATTCGAGCCCATTCCGACACAGTCGTAAAAAATGACGAAATTGACCCCGACGCGATTTTTGTTTCCTTTCAACCTGTCAAATTTCAGCCCATTCCGACTCGATCACGAAAAATGACGAAATTATCTCCGGCGCGATTTTTGTTTCCGATCAACCTGTTGAATTTTAGCCCATTCCGACACAGTCGCGAAAAATGACGAAATTACCCCCGGCGTGATTTTTGTTTCCGATCAACCTGTCAAATTTTAGCCAATTCCGACACAGTCGCAAAAAATGATGAAATTCACCCGGCGCGGTTTTTGTTCCCGATCAACCTGTCAAATTTGAGCTCATCCCGACACAGTCACAAATTATGACGAAATTGACCCCGGCGTGATTTTTGTTTCCGATCAACTTGTCAAATTTTAGCCCATTCCGACACAGTAGTGAAAATAAAGAAATTGCCCCCGGCGTGATTTTTGTTCCCGATCAACCTGTCAAATTTGAGCCCATTTCGACACAGTCGTGAAAAATGACGAAATTGACCCCGGCTCGATTTTTATTTTCGATCAACCCGTCAAATTTCAGCCCATTCGGACACGGTCGCGAAAAATGACGAAATTATCCCCGGCGCGGTTTTTGTTTCCGATCAACCAGTCAAATATTAACCTATTCCGGCGCAGTCGAGAAAAATGTCGAAATTGTACCCGGAGCGATTTTTGTTTCCGATCAACCAGTCAAATTTTAGCCAATTCGGACACAGTTGCGAAAAGTGACGAAATTCACCCGGCGCGATTTTTGTTTCCGATCAACCTGTCAAATTTTAGCCAATTCCGACACGGTCGCGAAAAATGACGAAATTGCCCCCGGCGCGGTTATTGTTCCCGATCAACCAGTCAAATTTTAGCCCATTCCGACACCATTGCAAAAAATAACGAAATTGCCCCCGGCGCGATTTTTGTTCCCGATCAACCGGTCAAATTTGAGCCCATTCCGACATCGTCCTGAAAAATGATGAAATTGCCCCCAGCGCTATTTTTGTTTCCGATCAACCAGTCAAATTTTAGCCAATTTCGACACAGTTGTGAAAAATGATGAAATTCACCCGGCGCGGTTTTTGTTCCCGATCAACCTGTCAAATTTGATCTCATCCCGACACAGTCACAAAATATGACGAAATTGACCCCAGCGTGATTTTTGTTTCCGATCAACCTGTCAAATTTTAGCCCATTCCGACACAGTAGTGAAAATAAAGAAATTGCCCCCGGCGTGATTTTTGTTCCCGATCAACCTGTCAAATTTGAGC
>NW_019246310.1:1698-74858 GCF_002742605.1 Olea europaea var. sylvestris
CAAATTTTAGCCAATTCCGACACAGTCGCGAAAAATGACGAAATTGCCCCCGGCGCAATTTTTGTTTCCGATCAACCGGTGAAATTTTAGCCAATTCCGACACAGTTGCGAAAAATGACGAAATTCACCCGACGCGGTTTTTGTTCACGATCAACCTGTCAAATTTGTGCCCATTCCGACACAGTCGCGAAAAATGACGAAATTGCCCCTGGCACGATTTTTGTTTCCGATCAACATGTCAAATTTTAGCCCATTCCGACACCGTCGCGAAAAATGACGAAATTACCCCCGGCGCGGTTTTCATTCCCGATCAACCTGTCAAATTTGAGGCCATTCCGACACAGTCGCGAAAAATGACGAAATTACCCCCGGCGCGGTTTTCATTCCCGATCAACCTGTCAAATTTGAGGCCATTCCGACACAGTCGCGAAAAATGACGAAATTATCTCCGGCGCGATTTTTGTTTCCGATCAACCTGTAGAATTTTAGCCCATTCCGACACAGTGGCGAAAAATGACGAAATTACCCCCGGCGCGATTTTTGTTTCCGATCAACCTGTCAAATTTTAGCCAATTCCGACACAGTCGCAAAAAATGACGAAATTGCCCCCAGCGCGGTTTTTGTTTCCGATCAACCTGTCAAATTTGAGGCCATTCCGACACAGTCGCGAAAAATGACGAAATTGCCCGGGGCGTTGTTTTTTTTCCGATCAAACTGTTAAATTTTAGCCCATTCTGACACAGTTGCGAAAAATGACGAAATTCACCCGGTGCAGTTTTTCTTCCCGATCAACCTGTCAAATTTGAGCCCATTCCGACACAGTCGCGAAAAATGACGAAATTGACCCCGACGCGATTTTTGTTTCCGATCAACCTATCAAATTTTAGCCCATTCCGACACAGCAGCGGAAAATGACGAAACTGCCCCCGGCGTGATTTTGTTGCCCATCAACCTATCAAATTTGTGCCCATTCTGACACAGTCGAGAAAAATGACAAAATTGAACCCGGCGGGATTTTTTTTCCGATCAACCTATCAAATTTCAGCCATTTCGACACAGTTGCGAAAACTGACGAAATTCGCCCGGCGCGATTTTTGTTCCTGATCAACCTGTTGAATTCGAGCCCACTCCGACACTATCGCGAAAAATTATGAAATTGCCCCTGGCGCGATTTTTGTTTCCGATCAACGTGTCAAATTTTAGCTCATTCCGACACATTCGCAAAAAATGACGAAATTGCCCATGGCGCAGTTTTTGTTTTCGATCAACCAGTCAAATATTAGCCTATTCCGACACAGTCGCGAAAGATGACGAAATTGTCCCCGGCGCAGTTTTTTTTCCCGATCAACCAGTCAAATTTTAGCCCATTCCGACACCATTGAAAAAAATGACAAAATTTCCCCGGCGCGGTCTTTGTTCCCGCTCAACCTGTCAATTTTTAACCCATTCCGACACAGTCGCGAAAAATGACGAAATTGTCTCGAAAGCGATTTTTGTTTCCGATCAACCAGTCAAATTTTAGCCCATTCCGACACGGCAGCGAAAAATGACGAAATTACCCCCGGCGTGATTTTTGTTCCCAATCAACCTATCAAATTTGAGCCCATTCCGACGCAGTCACGAAAAATGACAAAATTGCCCCCGGCGCGGTTTTTGTTTCCGATCAACCAGTCAAATATTAGTCCATTCAGACACAGTCGCGAAAAATGACGAAATTGTCCTTGGCGCGATTTTTGTTTCCGATCAACCAGTCAAATTTCAGCCAATTCCGACACAGTCGCGAAAAGTGACGAAATTCACCCGGAGCGATTTTTGTTTCCGATCAACCTGTCAAATTTCAGCCCATTCCGGCACCGTCGCGAAAAATGACGAAATTGCCCCTGTCGCGATTTTTGTTTCCGATCAACCTGTCAAATTTTAGCCCATTCCGACACAGTGGCGAAAAGTGACAAAATTGCCCCCAGCGTGATTTTTGTTCCCGATCAACCTGTCAAATTTGAGCCCATTCCGACACAGTCGCAAAAAATGACGAAATGGACCCCGACGCGATTTTTGTTTCCGATCAACCTGTCAAATTTTAGCCCATTCCGACACGGTGGCGAAAAATGACGAAATTATCTCCGGCGCGGTTTTTGTTTCCGATCAACCAGTCAAATTTTAGCCCATTTCGACACCGTTGCGAAAAATGATGAAATAGCCCCCGGCGCAGTTTTTGTTTCCGATCAACATGTCAAATTTTAGCCTATTCCGACACAATCGCAAAAAATGACGAAATTGCCCCCGGCGCGATTTTTGTTCCCGATCAACCAGTCAAATTTTAGCCCATTCCGACACCATTGCGAAAAATGATCAAATTGCCCCCGGCGCGATTTTTGTTCCCGATCAACCTGTCAAATTTGATCCCATTCCGACACAGTCGCAAAAAATGACGAAATTGACCCCGACTCGATTTTTGTTTCCGATCAACCTGTCAAATTTCAGCCCATTCCGACACGGTCGCGAAAAATGACGAAATTAACTCCGGCGCGATTTTTGTTTCCGATCAACCAGTCAAATTTTAGCCCATTCCAACACAGTCACGAAAATGACGAAATTGTCCCGGCGCGACTTTTGTTTCCGACCAACCTGTAAAATTTTAGCCAATTCAGACACAGTCGCGAAAAATGACGAAATTACCCCTGGCGCGGTTATTGTTCCCGATCAACCAGTCAAATTTTAGCCCATTCCGACACCATTACAAAAAATAATGAAATTGCCCCCGGCGCGCTTTTTGTTCCCGATCAACCTGTCAAATTTGATCCCATTCCGACACAGTCACGAAAAATGACGAAATTGACCCCGGCGCGATTTTTGTTTCCCATCAACCCGTCAAATTTCAGCCCATTCCGACACAGTTGCGAAAAATGTCGAAATTATCCATGGCGCGATTTTTGTTTCCGATCAACCAGTCAAATTTTAGCCCAATCCGACATCGTCCTGAAAAATGACGAAATTGCCCCCGGCGCTATTTTTGTTTCCGATCAACCCGTCAAATTTTAGCCAATTCCGACACAGTTGTGAAAAATGACGAAATTCACCCGGCGCGGTTTTTGTTCCCGATCAACCTGTCAAATTTGAGCCCATCCCGACACAGTCACAAAAAATGACGAAATTGACCTCGGCGCGATTTTTGTTTCCGATCAACCTGTCAAATTTTAGCCCATTCCGACACAGTGGCGAAAAATGACGAAATTGCCCCCGGCGTGATTTTTGTTCCCGATCAACCTGTCAAATTTGAGCCCATTCCGACACAGTCGCAAAAAATGACGAAATTGACCCCGGCGCGATTTTTGTTTCCGATCAACCTGTCAAATTTCAGCCCATTCCGATACAGTCGCGAAAAATGACGAAATTGCCCCCGGCGTGATTTTTGTTCCCGATCAACCTGTCAAATTTGAGCCCATTCCGACACAGTCGCAAAAAATGACGAAATTGACCCCGGCGCGATTTTTGTTTCCGATCAACCTGTCAAATTTCAGCCCATTCCGATACAGTCGCGAAAAATGACGAAATTGACCTCGGCGCGATTTTTTTTTCCGATCAACCTGTCAAATTTCAGTCCATTCTGACTAATTCGCGAAAAATGACGAAATTATCCTCGGCAGGGATTTTGTTTACAATCAACCTGTCAAATTTGAGCCCATTCCGACACAGTCGTGAAAAATGACGAAATTGACCTCGACGCGATTTTTGTTTCCGATCAACCTGTCAAATTTCAGCCCATTCCGACAAAATCGTGAAAAATGACGAAATTATCCTCGGCGCGAATTTTTTTCCGATCAACCGGTCAAATTTTAGCCCAATCCGACATCGTCGTGAAAAATGACGAAATTGCCCCCGGCACGATTTTTGTTTCCGATCAACTCGTCAAATTTTAGCCAATTGCGACACAGTTGTGAAAAATGACGAAATTCACTCGGCGCGATTTTTGTTCCCGATCAACATGTCAAATTTGAGCCCATTCCGACACAGTCACGAAAAATGACGAAATTGACCCCGGCGCGATTTTTGTTTACGATCAACATGTCAAATTTGAGCCCATTCCGACACAGTCGCGAAAAATGACGAAATTGACCCCGGCGCGATTTTTGTTTCCGATCAACCTGTCAAATTTTAGCCCATTCCGACACAGTGGCGAAAAATGACGAAATTACCCCCGGTGTGATTTTTGTTCCCGATCAACCTGTCAAATTTGAGCCCATTCCGACACAGTCGCGAAAAATGACGAAATTGACCCCGGCGCGATTTTTGTTTCCGATCAACCTGTCAAATTTCAGCCCATTCCGATACAGTCGCGAAAAATGACGAAATTGCCCCCGGCGCGATTTTTGTTTCCGATCAACCTGTCAAATTTCAGCCCATTCCGATACAGTCGCGAAAAATGACGAAATTGACCTCGGCGCGATTTTTTTTTCCGATCAACCTGTCAAATTTCAGTCCATTCTGACTAATTCATGAAAAATGACGAAATTATCCTCGGCACAGATTTTGTTTACAATCAACCTGTCAAATTTGAGCCCATTCCGACATAGTCGTGAAAAATGACGAAATTGACCTCGACGCGATTTTTGTTTCCGATCAACCTGTCAAATTTCAGCCCATTCCGACAAAATCGTGAAAAATGACGAAATTATCCTCGGCGCAGATTTTTTTCCGATCAACCGGTCAAATTTTAGCCCAATCCGACATCGTCGTGAAAAATGACGAAATTGCCCCCGGCACGATTTTTGTTTCCGATCAATCACTCAAATTTTGGCCCATTCCGACACCGTCGCGAAAAATGACGAAATCAACCTGTCAAATTTTAGCCCAATCCGACATCGTCGTGAAAAATGACGAAATAGCCCTAGGCGCGATTTTTGTTTTCGATCAACCAGTCAAATTTTAGCCGATTCCGACACCGTCGCGAAAAATGACGAAATCAACCTGTCAAATTTTAGCCCAATCCGACATCGTCGTGAAAAATGACGAAATTCACTCGGCGCGATTTTTGTTTCGCGAAAAATGACGAAATTACCCCCGGCGCGATTTTTGTTTCCGATCAACCTGTCAAATTTTAGCCCATTCCGACACAGTGGCGAAAAATGACAAAATTACCCCCGGTGTGATTTTTGTTCCCGATCAACCTGTCAAATTTGAGCCCATTCCGACACAGTCGCGAAAAATGACGAAATTGACCCCAGCGCGATTTTTGTTTCCGATCAACCTGTCAAATTTCAGCCCATTCCGATACAGTCGCGAAAAATGACGAAATTGACCTCGGCGCGATTTTTTCTTCCGATCAACCTGTCAAATTTTCGCCCATTCCGACACAGTGGCGAAAAATGACAAAATTACCCCCGGTGTGATTTTTGTTCCCTATCAACCTGTCAAATTTGAGCCCATTCCGACACAGTCGCAAAAAATGACGAAATGGACCCCGACGCGATTTTTGTTTCCGATCAACCTGTCAAATTTCAGCCCATTCCGACACGGTGGCGAAAAATGACGAAATTATCTCCGGCGCGATTTTTGTTTCCGATCAACCAGTCAAATTTTAGCCCATTTCGACACAGTCGCGAAAAGTGACGAAATTGCCCCCGGCGCGGTTTATTGTTTCTGATCAACCTGTCAAAATTTAGCCAATTTCGACACAGTCGCGAAAAATGACGAAATTGCCCCGGCGCGATTTTTGTTTCCGATCAACCAGTCAAATTTTTGCCCAATCCGACACAGTCGAGAAAAATGACAAAATTGCCCTCAGCGCGATTATTATTATCGTTCAACCTGCCAAAATTCAGCTCATTCTGACGCAGTCACCAAAAAGGATGAAATTACCCCAGCGCGGTTTTTGTTTCCGATCAACCAATCTAATTTTAGCCCATTCCGACAACGTCGCGAAAAATGACGAAATTACCCCCGGCGCGATTTTTGTTTCCGATCAACCTATCAAATTTTAGCCAATTTCGACACAGTCACGAGAAATAACGAAATTACCCCCGGCGCGATTTTTGTTCACGATCAACCCGCTAAATTTGAGCCCATTCTGACATCATTGCAAAAAATGACAAAATTGCCCCCAGCGCGGTTTTTGTTTCCGATCAACCTGTCAAATTTTAGCCAATCCGACACAGTCGCGAAAAATGACGAAATTGCCCCAGGCGCGGTTTTTGTTTCCGATCAACCAGTCAAATTTCAGCCATTCCGACACAGTTACGAAAAATGACAAAATTCACCCGCCGCGGTTTTTGTTCCCGATCAACCTGTTGAATTTGAGCCCATTCCGACACAGTCGCGAAAAATGACGAAATTGCCCCTGGCGCGATTTTTGTTTCCGATCAACCTGTCAAATTTGAGCCCATTCCGACACAGTCGCGAAAAATGACGAAATTGCCCCTGGCGCGATTTTTGTTTCCGATCAACCTGTCAAATTTTAGCTCATTCCGACACAATCGCAAAAAATGAAGAAATTGCCCACGGCGCGGTTTTTGTTTCCGATCAACCAGTCAAATTTTAGCCAATTTCGACACAGTCACGAAAAATGACGAAATTGCCCCTAGCGCGGTTTTTGTTCCCGATCAACCAATCAAATTTTAGCCCATTCCAACACCATTGCAAAAAATGACGAAATTGCCCCCAGTGCGGTCTTTGTTCCCGATCAACCTGTCAATTTTTAACCCATTCCGACACAGTCGTGAAAAATGACGAAATTGCCCCGAGAGCGGTTCTTGTTTCCGATCAACCAGTCAAATTTTGGCCCATTCCGACACGATCGCGAAAAATGACAAAATTATCTCCGGCGCGATTTTTGTTTCAGATCAACCAGTCAAATTTTAGCCCATTCCGACACAGTCGCGAGAAATAACGAAATTACCCCCGGCGCTATTTTTGTTCCCGATCAACCTGTTAAATTTGAGCACATTTCGACACCATTGCAAAAAATGACAAAGTTGCCCCCAGCGCGGTTTTTGTTTCCGATCAACCTGTCAAATTTTAGCCAATTCCGACACAGTCGCGAAAAGTGACGAAATTGCCCCGGGCGCGATTTTTCTTTCCGATCAACCAGTGAAATTTTAGCCCATTCCGACACCATTGAAAAAAATGACGAAATTGCCCCCGGCGCGATTTTTGTTCCTGATCAACCTGTCAAAATTGAGCCCATTCCGACACAGTTGCGAAAAATGACGAAATTGACCCCGGCTTGATTTTTGTTTCCCATCAACCTGTCAAATTTCAGCCTATTCCGACACAGTTGCGAAAAATGTTGAAATTATCCCCGGCGCGATTTTTGTTTCCGATTGACCAGTCAAATTTAAGCCCATTCCGACACAGTGGCGAAAAATGACGAAATTGACCCCGGCGCGATTTTTGTTTCCGATCAACCTGTCAAATTTCAGCCCATTTCAACAAAGTTGCGAAAAATGACGAAATTCACCCGGCGCGGTTTTTGTTCCTATCAACCTGTTAAATTTGAGCCCCTTCCGACACAGTCGCGAAAAATGACGAAATTGCCCACGGCACGGTTTTTTATTTCCTATCAACCTGTCAAATTTTAGCCAATTCCGACACCGTCGCGAAAAATGACGAACTTGCCCCCGGCGCGATTTTTGTTTACGATCAACCTTTCAAATTTTAGCCCATTCCGACACAGTCGCGAAAAATGACGAAATTGCCCCCAGCGCGGTTTTTGTATCCGATCAACCTATCTAATTTTAGCCAATTCTGACACCGTCGCGAAAAATGACGAACTTGACCCCGGCGCGGTTTTTGTTTCCGATCAACCTATCTAATTTTAGCCCATTCCGACACCATCGCGAAAAATAACGAACTTGCCCCCTGCGCGGTCTTTGTTCCCGATCAACCTGTCAATTTTTAGCCCATTCCGACACAGTTGCGATAAATGACGAAATTGCCCCCGACGCGGTTTTTGTTTCCGATCAACCTGTCAAATTTTAGCTCACTCCAACACAGTTGCGAAAAATGACGAAATTCACCCGGCGCTGTTTTTGTTCCCAATCAACCTGTCAAATTTGAGCCCATTCCGACACAGTCGCGAAAAATGATGAAATTGACCCCGGCGCGATTTTTGTTTCCAATTAACCTGTCAAATTTCAACCCATTCGGACACAGTTGCGAAAAAAGAAGAAATTCACCCGGCGCGATTTTTGTTCCCGATCAACCTGTTGAATTTGAGCCCATTCCGACCCAGTCGCGAAAAATGAAGAAATTGCCCCTGGCGCGATTTTTGTTTCCGATCAACCTGTCAAATTTTAGCCAATACCGACACAGTCGCGAGAAATGACGAAATTACCCCTTGCACGGTTATTGTTCCCGATCAACCAGTCAAATTTTAGCACATTCCGACACCATTTCAAAAAATGACGAAATTGCCCCCGGCGCGGTTTTTGTTCCCGATCAACCTGTCAAATATGAGCCCATTCCGACACAGTCGCGAAAAATGACGAAATTGCCCCGGCGCGATTTTTGTTTCCGATCAACCTGTCAAATTTTAGCCAATACCGACACAGTCGCGAGAAATGACGAAATTACCCCTTGCACGGTTATTGTTCCCGATCAACCAGTCAAATTTTAGCACATTCCGACACCATTTCAAAAAATGACGAAATTGCCCCCGGCGCGGTTTTTGTTCCCGATCAACCTGTCAAATATGAGCCCATTCCGACATAGTCGCGAAAAATGACGAAATTGACCTGGGCGCGATTTTTGTTTCCGATCAACCTGTCAAATTTCAGTCCATTCCGACACATTCGCGAAAAATGACGAAATTATCCCCGGCGCGATTTTTGTTTCCGATAAACCAGTCAAATTTTAGCACATTCCTACATCGTCGCGAAAAATGACGAAATTGCCCACGGCGTGATCTTTGTTTCCGATCAACCTGTCAAATTTTAGCCAATTCCGACACAGTTGCGAAAAATGACGAAATTCAGCCGGCGCGATTTTTGTTCCCGATCAACCTGTCAAATTTTAGCCCATTCCGACACAGTCGCAAAAAATGACGAAATTGACCCCGACGCGATTTTTGTTTCCGATCAACCTGTCAAATTTTAGCCAATTCCGACACGGTCGCGAAAAATGACGAAATTGCCCCCGGCGCGGTTATTGTTCCCGATCAACCAGTCAAATTTTAGCCCATTCCGACACCATTGCAAAAAATAACGAAATTGCCCCCGGCGGGATTTTTGTTCCCGATCAACCGGTCAAATTTGTGCCCATTCCGACACAGTCACAAAAAATGACGAAATTGACCCTGACGTGATTTTTGTTTCCCATCAACCCGTCAAATTTCAGCCCATTCCGACACTGTTGCGAAAAATGTCGAAATTATCCGCGGCGCGATTTTTGTTTCCGATCAACCAGTCAAATTTTAGCCCATTCCGACATCGTCCTGAAAAATGATGAAATTGCCCCCGGCACTATTTTTGTTTCCGATGAACCCGTCAAATTTTAGCCAATTTCGACACAGTTGTGAAAAATGATGAAATTCACCCGGCGCGGTTTTTGTTCCCGATCAACCTGTCAAATTTGAGCTCATCTCGACACAGTCACAAAATATGACGAAATTGACCCCGGCGTGATTTTTGTTTCCGATCAACCTCTCAAATTTTAGCCCATTCCGACACAGTAGTGAAAATAAAGAAATTGCCCCCGGCGTGATTTTTGTTCCCGATCAACCTGTCAAATTTGAGCCCATTTCGACACAGTCGCGAAAAATTACGAAATTGACCCCGGCGCGATTTTTGTTTTCGATCAACCCGTCAAATTTCAGCCCATTCGGACACGGTCGCGAAAAATGACGAAATTATCCCCGGCGCGGTTTTTGTTTCCGATCAACCAGTCAAATATTAACCTATTCCGGCACAGTCGCGAAAAATGTCGAAATTGTCCCCGGAGCGATTTTTGTTTCCGATCAACCAGTCAAATTTTAGCCAATTCGGACACAGTTACGAAAAGTGACGAAATTCACCCGGCGCGATTTTTGTTTCCGATCAACCTGTCAAATTTTAGCCCATTCCGACACCGTCGCGAAAAATGACAAACTAGCCCCCGGCGCAGTTTTTGTTTCCGATCAACAAGTCAAATTTTAGCCAATTCCGACACAGTCGCGAAAAATGACGAAATTGCCCCCGGCGCGATTTCTGTTTCCGATCAACCGGTGAAATTTTAGCCAATTCCGACACAGTTGCGAAAAATAACGAAATTCACCCGACGCGGTTTTTGTTCACGATCAACCTGTCAAATTTGAGCCCATTCCGACACAGTCGCGAAAAATGACGAAATTACCCCCGGCGCGATTTTTGTTTCCGATCAACCTGTCAAATTTTCGCCAATTCCGACACAGTCGCAAAAAATGACGAAATTGCCCCCAGCGCGGTTTTTGTTTCCGATCAACCTGTCAAATTTGGGGCCATTCCGACACAGTCGCGAAAAATGACGAAATTGCCCGGGGCGCAGTTTTTTTTCCGATCAAACTGTTAAATTTTAGCCCATTCTGACACAGTTGCGAAAAATGACGAAATTCACCCGGTGCAGTTTTTGTTCCCGATCAACTTGTCAAATTTTAGCCCATTCCGACACCGTCGCGTAAAATGACGAAACTGCCCCCGGCGGGATTTTTTTTCCCATCAACCTGTCAAATTTGAGCCCATTCCGACACAGTCGCGAAAAATGACGAAATTGACCCCGACGCGATTTTTGTTTCCGATCAACCTATCAAATTTTAGCCCATTCCGACACAGCAGCGGAAAATGACGAAACTGCCCCCGGCGTGATTTTTGTTGCCCATCAACCTATCAAATTTGTGCCCATTCTGATACAGTCGCGAAAAATGACAAAATTGAACCCGGCGGGATTTTTTTTCCCATCAACCTGTCAAATTTCAGCCATTTCGACACAGTTGCGAAAAGTGACGAAATTCGCACGGCGCGATTTTTGTTCCTGATCAACCTGTTGAATTCGAGCCCACTCCGACACAGTCGCGAAAAATTACGAAATTGCCCCTGGCGCGATTTTTGTTTCCGATCAACGTGTCAAATTTTAGCTCATTCCGACACATTCGCAAAAAATGACGAAATTGCCCATGGCGCGGTTTTTGTTTTCGATCAACCAGTCAAATATTAGCCTATTCCGACACGGTCGCGAAAAATGATGAAATTGTCCCGGCGAGATTTTTGTTTCCGATCAACCAGTCAAATTTTAGACAATTCCGACACAGTCGCGAAAGATGACGAAATTGTCCCCGGCGCAGTTTTTGTTCCCGATCAACCAGTCAAATTTTAGCCCATTCCGACACCATTGCAAAAAATGACGAAATTTCCCCGGCGCGGTCTTTGTTCCCGCTCAACCTGTCAATTTTTAACCCATTCCGACACAGTCGCGAAAAATGACGAAATTGTCTCGAGAGCGATTTTTGTTTCCGATCAACCAGTCAAATTTTAGCCCATTCCAACACAGCAGCGAAAAATGACGAAATTACCCCCGACGTGATTTTTGTTCCCAATCAACCTATCAAATTTGAGCCCATTCCGACGCAGTCAAGAAAAATGACGAAATTGCCCCCGGCGCTGTTTTTGTTTCCGATCAACCAGTCAAATATTAGCCCATTCAGACACAGTCGCGAAAAATGACGAAATTGTCCTTGGCGCGATTTTTGTTTCAGATCAACCAGTCAAATTTCAGCCAATTCCGACACAGTCGCGAAAAGTGACGAAATTCACCCGGAGCGATTTTTGTTTCCGATCAACCTGTCAAATTTCAGCCCATTCCGGCACCGTCGCGAAAAATGACGAAATTGCCCCTGTCGCGATTTTTGTTTCCGATCAACCTGTCAAATTTTAGCCCATTCCGACACAGTGGCGAAAAGTGACAAAATTGCCCCCGGCGTGATTTTTGTTCCCGATCAACCTGTCAAATTTGAGCCCATTCCGACACAGTCGCAAAAAATGACGAAATGGACCCCGACGCGATTTTTGTTTCCGATCAACCTGTCAAATTTTAGCCCATTCCGACACGGTGGCGAAAAATGACGAAATTATCTCCGGCGCGATTTTTGTTTCCGATCAACCAGTCAAATTTTAGCCCATTCCGACACCATTGCGAAAAATGATCAAATTGCCCCCGGCGCGGTTTTTGTTCCCGATCAACCTGTCAAATTTCAGCCCATTCCGACACAGTCGCAAAAAATGACGAAATTGACCCCGAGTCGATTTTTGTTTCCGATCAACCTGTCAAATTTTAGCCTATTCCGACACAATCGCAAAAAATGACGAAATTGCCCCCGGCGCGATTTTTGTTCCCGATCAACCAGTCAAATTTTAGCCCATTCCGACACCATTGCGAAAAATGATCAAATTGCCCCCGGCGCGGTTTTTGTTCCCGATCAACCTGTCAAATTTGATCCCATTCCGACACAGTCGCAAAAAATGACGAAATTGACCCCGAGTCGATTTTTGTTTCCGATCAACCTGTCAAATTTCAGCCCATTCCGACACGGTCGCGAAAAATGACGAAATTATCTCCGGCGCGGTCTTTGTTTCCTATCAACCAGTTAAATTTTAGCCCATTCCAACACAGTCGCGAAAATGACGAAATTGTCCCTGCGCGATTTTTGTTTCCGACCAACCTGTAAAATTTTAGCCAATTCCGACACAGTCGCGAAAAATGACGAAATTACCCCTGGCGCGGTTATTGTTCCCGATCAACCAGTCAAATTTTAGCCCATTCCAACACCATTGCAAAAAATAACGAAATTGCCCCCGGCGGGCTTTTTGTTCCCGATCAACCTGTCAAATTTAATCCCATTCCGACACAGTCACGAAAAATGACAAAATTGACCCCGGCGCGATTTTTGTTTCCCATCAACCCGTCAAATTTCAGCCCATTCCGACACAGTTGCGAAAAATGACGAAATTGACCTCGGCGCGGTTTTTTTTTCCGATCAACCTGTCAAATTTCAGCCCATTCCGATACAGTCGCGAAAAATGACGAAATTGACCTCGGCGCGGTTTTTTTTTCCGATCAACCTGTCAAATTTCAGCCCATTCCGATACAGTCGCGAAAAATGACGAAATTGACCTCGGCGCGGTTTTTTTTTCCGATCAACCTGTCAAATTTCAGCCCATTCCGATACAGTCGCGAAAAATGACGAAATTGACCTCGGCGCGGTTTTTTTTTCCGATCAACCTGTCAAATTTCAGCCCATTCCGATACAGTCGCGAAAAATGACGAAATTGACCTCGGCGCGGTTTTTTTTTCCGATCAACCTGTCAAATTTCAGCCCATTCCGATACAGTTGCGAAAAATGACGAAATTGACCCCGGCGCGATTTTTGTTTCCGATCAACCTGTCAAATTTCAGCCCATTCCGATACAGTTGCGAAAAATGACGAAATTGACCTCGGCGCGATTTTTTTTTCCGATCAACCTGTCAAATTTCAGTCCATTCCGACTAATTCGCGAAAAATGACGAAATTATCCTCGGCGCGGATTTTGTTTACAATCAACCTGTCAAATTTGAGCCCATTCCGACACAGTCGTGAAAAATGACGAAATTGACCTCGGAGCGATTTTTGTTTCCGATCAACCTGTCAAATTTTAGCCCATTCCGACAAAATCGTGAAAAATGACGAAATTATCCTCGGCGCGGATTTTTTTTCCGATCAACCGGTCAAATTTTAGCCCAATCCGACATCGTCGTGAAAAATGACGAAATTGCCCCCGGCACGATTTTTGTTTCCGATCAACCCGTCAAATTTTAGCCAATTGCGACACAGTTGTGAAAAATGACGAAATTCACTCGGCGCGATTTTTGTTCCCGATCAACCTGTCAAATTTGAGCCCATTCCGACACAGTCACGAAAAATGACGAAATTGACCCCGGCGCGATTTTTGTTTCTGATCAACATGTCAAATTTGAGCCCATTCCGACACAGTCGCGAAAAATGACGAAATTGACCCCGGCGCGATTTTTGTTTCCGATCAACCTGTCAAATTTTAGCCAATTCCGACACACTGGCGAAAAATGACAAAATTGCCACCGGTGAGATTATTGTTCCCGATCAACCTGTCAAATTTGAGCCCATTCCGACACAGTCGCAAAAAATGACGAAATGGACCCCGACGCGATTTTTGTTTCCGATCAACCTGTCAAATTTCAGCCCATTCCGACAAGGTGGCGAAAAATGACGAAATTATCTCCGGCGCGGTTTTTGTTTCCGATCAACCAGTCAAATTTTAGCCCATTTCGACACCTTTGCGAAAAATGATGAAATAGCCCCCGGCGCGGTTTTTGTTTCCGATCAACCTGTCAAATTTTAGCCTATTCCGACACAATCACAAAAAATGACGAAATTGCCCCCGGCGCGATTTTTGTTCCCGATCAACCAGTCAAATTTTAGCCCATTCCGACACAATTGCGAAAAATGATCAAATTGCCCCCGGCGCGGTTTTTGTTCCCGATCAACCTGTCAAATTTGAGCCCATTCCGACACAGTCGCAAAAAATGACGAAATTGACCCCGACGCGATTTTTGTTTCCGATCAACCTGTCAAATTTCAGCCCATTCCGACACGGTCGCGAAAAATGACGAAATTATCTCCGGCGCGGTTTTTGTTTCCGATCAACCAGTCAAATTTTAGCCCATTCCAACACAGTCGCGAAAATGACGAAATTGTCCCGGCGTGATTTTTGTTTCTGACCAACCAGTCAAATTTTAGCCAATTCCGAAACAGTCGCGAAAAATGACGAAATTACCCCTGGCGCGGCTATTGTTCCCGATCAACCAGTCAAATTTTAGCCCATTCCGACACCATTGCAAAAAATAACGAAATTGCCCCCGACGCGATTTTTGTTCCCGATCAACCTGTCAAATTTGAGCCCATTCCGACACAGTCACGAAAAATGACGAAATTGACCCCGGCGCGATTTTTGTTTCCTATCAACCCGTCAAATTTCAGCCCATTCCGACACAGTTGCGAAAAATGTCGAAATTATCCGCGGCGCGATTTTTGTTTCCGATCAACCAGTCAAATTTTAGCCCATTCCGACATCGTCCTGAAAAATGACGAAATTGCCCCCGGCACTATTTTTGTTTCCGATCAACCCGTCAAATTTTAGCCAATTCCGACACAGTTGTGAATAATGACGAAATTCACCCGGCGCGATTTTTGTTCCCGATCAACCTGTCAAATTTGAGCCCATCCCGACACAGTCACAAAAAATGACGAAATTGACCCCGGCGCGATTTTTGTTTCCGATCAACCTGTCAAATTTTAGCTCATTCCGACACAGTAGCGAAAAATGACGAAATTGCCCCCGGCGTGATTTTTTGTTCCTATCAACCTGTCAAATTTGAGCCCATTCCGACACAATCGCGTAAAATGACGAAATTGAAGCCCGGCGCGATTTTTGTTTCCGATCAACCTGTCAAATTTCAGCCCATTCCGACACAGTCGCGAAAAATGACGAAATTGACCTCGGCGCGATTTTTTTTTCCGATCAACCTGTCAAATTTCAGTCCATTCCGACTAATTCGCGAAAAATGACGAAATTATCCTCGGCGTGGATTTTGTTTACAATCAACCTGTCAAATTTGAGCCCTATTCCGACACAGTCGTGAAAAATGACGAAATTGACCTCGGCGCGATTTTTGTTTCCGATCAACCTCTCAAATTTCAGCCCATTCCAACAAAATCGTGAAAAATGACGAAATTATCCTAGGCGCGGATTTTGTTTCCGATCAACCGGTCAAATTTTAGCCCAATCCGACATCGTCGTGAAAAATGACGAAATTGCCCCTGGCACGATTTTTGTTTCCGATCAACCCGTCAAATTTTAGCCAATTTCGACACAGTTGTGAAAAATGACGAAATTTACTCGGGGCGATTTTTGTTCCCGATCAACCTATCAAATTTGAGCCCATTCCGACACAGTCACGAAAAATGACGAAATTGACCCCGGCGCGATTTTTGTTTCCGATCAACATGTCAAATTTGAGCCCATTCTGACACCGTCGCGAAAAATGACGAAATTGACCCCGGCGCGATTTTTGTTTCCGATCAACCTGTCAAATTTTAGCCCATTCCGACACAGTGGCGAAAAATGACAAAATTGCACCCGGTGTGATTTTTTTTCCCGATCAATCTGTCAAATTTGAGCCCATTCCGACACAGTCGCAAAAAATGACGAAATGGACCCCGACGCGATTTTTGTTTCCGATCAACCTGTCAAATTTCAGCCCATTCCGACACGGTGGCGAAAAATGACGAAATTATCTCCGGCGCGATTTTTGTTTCCGATCAACCAGTCAAATTTTAGTTCATTTCTACACCTTTGCGAAAAATGATGAAATAGCCCCCGGCGCAGTTTTTGTTTCCGATCAACCTGTCAAATTTTAGCCGATCCGACACAATCACAAAAAATGACGAAATTGCCCCCGGTGCGATTTTTGTTCCCGATCAACCAGTCAAATTTTAGCCCATTCCGACACAATTGCGAAAAATGATCAAATTGCCCCCGGCGCGATTTTTGTTCCCGATCAACCTGTCAAATTTGAGCCCATTCCGACACAGTCGCAAAAAATGACGAAATTGACCCCGACGCGATTTTTGTTCCCGATCAACCTGTCAAATTTCAGCCCATTCCGACATCGCGAAAATGACGAAATTGTCCCGGCGCGATTTTTGTTTCCGACCAACCTGTCAAATTTTAGCCCATTCCGACATCGTCCTGAAAAATGACGAAATTGCCCCGGCGCGATTTTTGTTCCCGATCAACCTGTCAAATTTCAGCCCATTCCGACATCGCGAAAATGACGAAATTGTCCCGGCGCGATTTTTGTTTCCGACCAACCTGTCAAATTTTAGCCCATTCCGACATCGTCCTGAAAAATGACGAAATTGCCCCGGCGCGATTTTTGTTCCCGATCAACCTGTCAAATTTCAGCCCATTCCGACATCGCGAAAATGACGAAATTGTCCCGGCGCGATTTTTGTTTCCGACCAACCTGTCAAATTTTAGCCCATTCCGACATCGTCCTGAAAAATGACGAAATTGCCCCGGCGCGATTTTTGTTCCCGATCAACCTGTCAAATTTCAGCCCATTCCGACATCGCGAAAATGACGAAATTGTCCCCGACGCGATTTTTGTTCCCGATCAACCTGTCAAATTTGAGCCCATCCCGACACAGTCACAAAAAATGACGAAATTGACCCCGGCGCGAATTTTGTTTCCGATCAACCTGTCAAATTTTAGCCCATTCCGACACAATAGCGAAAAATGACGAAATTGCCCCCGGCGTGATTTTTGTTCCTATCAGCCTGTCAAATTTGAGCCCATTCCGACACAGTCGCGAAAAATGACGAAATTGAAGCCCGGCGCGATTTTTGTTTCCGATCAACCTGTCAAATTTCAGCCCATTCCGACACAGTCTCGAAAAATGACGAAATTGACCTCGGCGCGATTTTTTTTTCCGATCAACCTGTCAAATTTCAGTCCATTGCGACTAATTCGCAAAAAATGATGAAATTATCCTCGGCGCGGATTTTATTTACAATCAACCTGTCAAATTTGAGCCCATTCCGACACAGTCGTGAAAAATGACGAAATTGAACTCGGCGCGATTTTTGTTTCCGATCAACCTATCAAATTTCAGCCCTTTCCGACATAGTCGTGAAAAATGACGAAATTATCCTCGACGCGGATTTTGTTTCCGATCAACCGGTCAAATTTTAGCCCAATCCGACATCGTCGTGAAAAATGACGAAATTGCCCCCGGCACGATTTTTGTTTCCGATCAACCCGTCAAATTTTATCCATTCCGACACAGTAGCGAAAAATGACGAAATTGCCTCCGGCGTGATTTTTGTTCCCGATGAACCTGTCAAATTTGAGCCCATTCCGACACAGTCGCGTTAAATGACTAAATTGACCCCGGCGCGATTTTTGTTTCCGATCAACCTGTCAAATTTCAGCCCATTCCGACAGTCGCGAAAAATGTCGAAATTATCCTCGACGCGGATTTTGTTTCCGATCAACCAGTCAAATTTGAGCCCATTCCGACATCGTCGTGAAAAATGAAGAAATTGCCCCCGGCGCGATTTTTGTTTCCGATCAACCTGTCAAATTTTAGCCAATTCCGACACAGTTGCGAAAAATGACGAAATTCAATCGGCGCGGATTTTGTTTCCGATCAACAAGTCAAATTTGAGCCCATTCCGACATCGTCGTGAAAAATGAAGAAATTGCCCCCGGTGCGATTTTTGTTTCCGATCAACCTGTCAAATTTTAGCCAATTCCGACACAGTTGCGAAAAATGACGAAATTCACTCGGCGTGGTTTTTGTTTCCGATCAACCTGTCAAATTTTAGCCAATTCCGACACAGTTGCGAAAAATGACGAAATTCACTCGGCGTGGTTTTTGTTCCCGATCAACCTGTCAAATTTGAGCCCATCCCGACACAGTCACGAAAAATGACGAAATTGAACCCGGCGCGATTTTTGTTCCCGATCAAAGTATCAAATTTGAGCCCATTCTGACACAGTCGCGAAAAATGACGAAATTGACCCCGGCGCGATTTTTGTTTCCGATCAACCTGTCAAATATTAGCCTATTCCGACACAGTCGCGAAAAACGTCGAAATTGTCCCCGGCGCGATTTTTGTTTTTGATCAACGAGTCAAATTTTAGCCAATTCCGACACAGTTGCAAAAAGGGACAAAATTCACCCGGCGCGATTTTTGTTTCCGATCAACCTGTCAAATTTTACCCCATTCCGACACCGTCGCGAAAAATGCGAAGTAGCCCCCGGCGCAGTTTTTGTTTCCGATCAACCTGTCAAATTTTAGCCCATTCCGACACCGTCGCGAAAAATGACGAAATTATCTCCGGCGCGGTTTTTGTTTCCGTTCAACCAGTCAAATTTTTGCCCATTCCGACACAGTCGCGAAAAATGACGAAATTGCCCCCGGCGCGGTTATTGTTCCCGATCAACCAGTCAAATTTTAGCACATTTCGACACCATTGCAAAAAATGACGAAAATGCCTACGGCGCGGTTTTTGTTTGCGATCAACCTGTCAAATTTGAGCCCATTCCGACACAGTCTCGAAAAATGACAAAATTGACCTCGGCACGATTTTTGTTTTCGATCAACTTGTCAAATTTCAGTCCATTCCGACACATTCGCGAAAAATGACGAAATTATCCTCTGCGCGGATTTTGTTTCCGATCAACCAGTCAAATTTCAGCCCATTCCGACATCGTCGCGAAAAATGACGAAATTGCCCCTGGGGCAATTTTTGTTTACGATCAACCTGTCAAATTTTAGCCAATTCCGACACAGTTGCGAAAAATAGCGAAATTCACCCGGCGCGGTTTTTGTTCCCAATCAACCTGTCAAATTTGAGCCCATCCCGACACAGTACCGAAAAATGAAGAAATTGAACCCGGCGCGATTTTTGTTTCCGATCAACCTCTCAAATTTTAGCCCATTCCGACACAGTAGCGAAAAATGACGAAATTGCCCCCGGCGGGATTTTTGTTCCCGATCAACCAGTCAAATTTTAGCCCATTCCGACTCAGTCGCGAAAAATGACGAAATTACACCCGGCGCGGTTTTTGTTCCCGATCAACCTGTCAAATTTCAGCCCATTCCGACACGGTCGCAAAAAATGACGAAATTGACCCCGACGCGATTTTTGTTTCCGATCAACCTGTCAAATTTCAGCCCATTCCGACACGGTCGCAAAAAATGACGAAATTATCTCCGGCGCTGTTTTTATATCCGATCAACCAGTCAAATTTTAGCCCATTCCAACACAGTCGCGAAAATGACGAAATTGTCTCGGCGCGATTTTTGTTTCCGACCAACCTGTCAAATTTTAGCCAATTCCGACACAATCGTGAAAAATGACAAAATTACCCCTGGCGGGGTTATTGTTCCCGATCAACCAATCAAATTTTAGCCCATTCCGACACCATTGCAAAAAATAACGAAATTGCCCCCGGCGCGGTTTTTGTTCCCGATCAACCTGTCAAATTTGAGCCCATTCCGACACAGTCACGAAAAATGACGAAATTGACCCCGGCGCGATTTTTGTTTCCCATCAACCCGTCAAATTTCAGCCCATTCCGACACAGTTGCGAAAAATGTCGAAATTATCCGCGGCGCGATTTTTGTTTCCGATCAACCAGTCAAATTTTAGCCCATTCCGACATCGTCCTGAAAAATGACGAAATTGCCCCCGGCGCTATTTTTTTTTTCGATCAACCCGTCAAATTTTAGCCAATTCCGACACAGTTGTGAAAAATGACGAAATTCACCCGGCGCGGTTTTTGTTCCCGATCAACCTGTCAAATTTGAGCCCACCCCGACACAGTCACAAAAAATGACGAAATTGACCCCGACGCGATTTTTGTTTCCGATCAACCTGTCAAATTTTAGCCCATTCCGACACAGTAGCGAAAAATGACGAAATTGAACTCGGCGCGATTTTTGTTTCCGATCAACCTGTCAAATTTCAGTCCATTCCGACACATTCGCGAAAAATGACGAAATTATCCTCTGTGCGAATTTTGTTTCCGATCAACCTGTCAAATTTTAGCCCATTCCTACATCGTCGCGAAAAATGACGAAATTGCCCCCGGGGCGATTTTTGTTTCCGATCAACCTGTCAAATTTTAGCCAATTCCGACACAGTTGTGAAAAATGACGAAATTCACCCGGCGCGATTTTTGTTCCCGATCAACCTGTCAAATTTTAGCCCATTCCGACACAGTCGAAAAAAATGACGAAATTGACCCCGACGCGATTTTTGTTTCCGATCAACCTGTCAAATTTCAGCCCATTCCGACACGGTCGCGAAAAATGACGAAATTATCTCCGGCGCAATTTTTGTTTCCGATCAACCAGTCAAATTTTAGCCCATTCCGACGCAGTCGCGAAAAATGACGAAATTTTCCTAGCGCGATTTTTGTTTCCGATCAACCTGTCAAATTTTAGCCAATTCCTACACGGTCGCGAAAAATGACGAAAATGCCCCCGGCACGGTTATTGTTCCCGATCAACCAGTCAAATTTTAGCCCATTCCGACACCATTGCAAAAAATAACGAAATTGCCCCCGGGGCGATTTTTGTTCCCGATCAACCGGTCAAATTTGAGCCCATTCCGACACAGTCACAAAAAATGACGAAATTGACCCTGACGTGATTTTTGTTTCCCATCAACCCGTCAAATTTCAGCCCATTCGGACACGGTCGCGAAAAATGACGAAATTATCCCCGGCGCGGTTTTTGTTTCCGATCAACCAGTCAAATATTAACCTATTCCGGCACAGTCGCGAAAAATGTCGAAATTGTCCCCGGAACGATTTTTGTGTCCGATCAACCAGTCAAATTTTAGCCCATTCCGACATCGTCCTGAAAAATGATGAAATTGCCCCCGGCGTGATTTTTGTTCCCGATCAACCTGTCAAATTTGAGCTCATTCCGACACAGTCGAGAAAAATGACGAAATTGCCCCCGGCGCGATTTTTGTTCCCGATCAACCTGTCAAATTTGAGCTCATTCCGACACAGTCGAGAAAAATGACGAAATTGCCCCCGGCGCGATTTTTGTTCCCGATCAACCTGTCAAATTTGAGCTCATTCCGACACAGTCGAGAAAAATGACGAAATTGCCCCCGGCGCGATTTTTGTTCCCGATCAACCTGTCAAATTTGAGCTCATTCCGACACAGTCGAGAAAAATGACGAAATTGCCCCCGGCGCGATTTTTGTTTCCGATCAACCAGTCAAATATTAACCTATTCCGGCACAGTCGCGAAAAATGTCGAAATTGTCCCCGGAACGATTTTTGTTTCCGATCAACCAGTCAAATTTTAGCCAATTCGGACACAGTTACGAAAAGTGATGAAATTCACCCGGCGCGATTTTTGTTTCCGATCAACCTGTCAAATTTTAGCCCATTCCGACACCGTCGCGAAAAATGACAAACTAGCCCCCGGCGCAGTTTTTGTTTCTGATCAACGAGTCAAATTTTAGCCAATTCCGACACAGTCGCGAAAAATGACGAAATTGCCCCCGGCGCGATTTTTGTTTCCGATCAACCGGTGAAATTTTAGCCAATTCCGACACAGTTGCGAAAAATGACGAAATTCACCCGACGCGGTTTTTGTTCACGATCAACCTGTCAAATTTGAGCCCATTCCGACACAGTCGCGAAAAATGACGAAATTGCCCCTGGCACGATTTTTGTTTCCGATCAACATGTCAAATTTTAGCCCATTCCTACACAGTAGCGAAAAATGACGAAATTGCCCCCGACGTGATTTTTGTTCACGATCAACCTGTCAAATTCGAGCCCATTCCGACACAGTCGTAAAAAATGACGAAATTGACCCCGACGCGATTTTTGTTTCCTTTCAACCTGTCAAATTTCAGCCCATTCCGACACGATCACGAAAAATGACGAAATTATCTCCGGCGCGATTTTTGTTTCCGATCAACCTGTCAAATTTGAGGCCATTCCGACACAGTCGCGAAAAATGACGAAATTACCCCCGGCGCGATTTTTGTTTCCGATCAACCTGTAGAATTTTAGCCCATTCCGACACAGTCGCGAAAAATGACGAAATTACCCCCGGCGCGATTTTTGTTTCCGATCAACCTGTGAAATTTTAGCCAATTCCGACACAGTCGCAAAAAATGACGAAATTGCCCCCAGCGCGGTTTTTGTTTCCGATCAACCTGTCAAATTTGAGGCCATTCCGACACAGTCGCGAAAAATGACGAAATTGCCCGGGGCGCGGTTTTTTTTCCGATCAAACTGTTAAATTTTAGCCCATTCTGACACAGTTGCGAAAAATGACGAAATTCACCCGGTGCAGTTTTTGTTCCCGATCAACCTGTCAAATTTGAGCCCATTCCGACACAGTCGCGAAAAATGACAAAATTGACCCCGACGCGATTTTTGTTTCCGATCAACCTATCAAATTTTAGCCCATTCCGACACAGCAGCGGAAAATGATGAAATTGCCCCCGGCGTGATTTTTGTTGCCCATCAACCTATCAAATTTGTGCCCATTCTGACACAGTCGCGAAAAATGACAAAATTGAACCCGGCGGGATTTTTTTTCCGATCAACCTGTCAAATTTCAGCCATTCCGACACATTTGCGAAAAGTGACGAAATTTGCCCGGCGCGATTTTTGTTCCTGATCAACCTGTTGAATTCGAGCCCACTCCAACACAGTCGCGAAAAATTACGAAATTGCCCCTGGCGCGATTTTTGTTTCCGATCAACCTGTCAAATTTTGGCTCATTCCGACACAGTCGCAAAAAATGACGAAATTGCCCATGGCGCGATTTTTGTTTTCGATCAACCAGTCAAATATTAGCCTATTCCGACACGGTCACGAAAAATGAGGAAATTGTCCCGGCGAGATTTTTGTTTCCGATCAACCAGTCAAATTTTAGCCAATTCCGACACAGTCGCGAAAGATGACGAAATTGTCCCCGGCGCAGTTTTTGTTCCCGATCAACCAGTCAAATTTTAGCCCATTCCGACACAGTCGCGAAAAATGACGAAATTGAACTCGGCGCGATATTTGTTTCCGATCAACCTGTCAAATTTGAGCCTATTTCGACACAGTCGCGAAAAATGACGAAATTGACCCCGGCGTGATTTTTGTTTCCGATCAACCAGTCAAATTTTAGCCCATTCCGACACAGCAGCGAAAAATGACGAAATTACCCCCGGCGTGATTTTTGTTTCCAATCAACCTATCAAATTTGAGCCCATTCCGACGCAGTCACGAAAAATGACGAAATTGCCCCCGGCGCGATTTTTGTTTCCGATCAACCAGTCAAATATTAGCCCATTCAGACACAGTCGCGAAAAATGACGAAATTGTCCTTGGCGCGATTTTTGTTTCCGATCAACCAGTCAAATTTTAGCCAATTCCGACACAGTCGCGAAAAGTGACGAAATTCACTCGGAGCGATTTTTGTTTCCGATCAACCTGTCAAATTTCAGCCCATTCTGGCACCGTCGCGAAAAATGACGAAATTGCCCCTGTCGCGATTTTTATTTCCGATCAACCTGTCAAATTTTAGCCCATTCCGACACAGTGGCGAAAAATGAAAAAATTGCCCCCGGTGTGATTTTTGTTCCCGATCAACCTGTCAAATTTGAGCCCATTCCGACACAGTCGCAAAAAATGACGAAATGGACCCCGACGCGATTTTTGTTTCCGATCAACCTGTCAAATTTTAGCCCATTCCGACACAGTGGCGAAAAATGACGAAATTATCTCCGGCCCGGTTTTTGTTTCCGATCAACCAGTCAAATTTTAGCTCATTTCGACACCGTTGCGAAAAATGATGAAATAGCCCTCGGCGCAGTTTTTGTTTCCGATCAACCTGTCAAATTTTAGCCTATTCCGACACAATCGCAAAAAATGACGAAATTGCCCCCGGCGCGATTTTTGTTCCCGTTCAACCAGTCAAATTTTAGCCCATTCCGACACCATTGCGAAAAATGATCAAATTGCCCCCGGCGCGGTTTTTGTTCCCGATCAACCTGTCAAATTTGATCCCATTCCGACACAGTCGCAAAAAATGACGAAATTGACCCCGACGCGATTTTTGTTTCCGATCAACCTGTCAAATTTCAGCCCATTCCGACACGGTCGCGAAAAATGACGAAATTATCTCCGGCGCGGTTTTTGTTTCCGATCAACCAGTCAAATTTTAGCCCATTCCAACACAGTCGCGAAAATGACGAAATTGTCCCGGCGCGATTTTTGTTTCCGACCAACCTGTAAAATTTTAGCCAATTCCGACACAGTCGCGAAAAATGACGACATTACCCCTGGCGCGGTTATTGTTCCCGATCAACCAGTCAAATTTTAGCCCATTCCGACACCATTGCAAAAAATAACGAAATTGCCCTCGGCGCGCTTTTTGTTCCCGATCAACCTGTCAAATTTGATCCCATTCCGACACAGTCACGAAAAATGACGAAATTGACCCCGGCGCGATTTTTCTTTCCCATCAACCCGTCAAATTTCAGCCCATTCCGACACAGTCGCGAGAAATGACGAAATTATCCGTGGCGCGATTTTTGTTTCCGATCAACCAGTCAAATTTTAGCCCATTCCAACACAGTCGCGAAAATGACGAAATTGTCCCGGCGCGATTTTTGTTTCCGACCAACCTGTCAAATTTTAGCCAATTCCGACACAGTCGCGAAAAATGACGAAATTACACCTGGCGCGGCTATTGTTCCCGATCAACCAGTCAAATTTTAGCCCATTCCGACACCATTGCAAAAAATAACGAAATTGCCCCCGACGCGATTTTTGTTCCCGATCAACCTGTCAAATTTGAGCCCATCCCGACACAGTCACAAAAAATGACGAAATTGACCTCGGCGCGATTTTTGTTTCCGATCAACCTGTCAAATTTTAGCCCATTCCGACACAGTAGCGAAAAATGACGAAATTGCCCCCGGCGTGATTTTTGTTCCTATCAACCTGTCAAATTTGAGCCCATTCCGACACAGTCGCGAAAAATGACGAAATTGCCCCCGGCACTATTTTTGTTTCCGATCAACCCGTCAAATTTTAGCCAATTCCGACACAGTTGTGAAAAATGACGAAATTCACCCGGCGCGATTTTTGTTCCCGATCAACCTGTCAAATTTGAGCCCATCCCGACACAGTCACAAAAAATGACGAAATTGTCCCCAGCGCGATTTTTGTTTCCGATCAACCTGTCAAATTTTAGCCCATTCCGACACAGTAGCGAAAAATGACGAAATTGCCCCCGGCGTGATTTTTGTTCCTATCAACCTGTCAAATTTGAGCCCATTCCGACACAGTCGCGAAAAATGACGAAATTGAAGCCCGGTGCGATTTTTGTTTCCGATCAACCTGTCAAATTTCAGCCCATTCCGACACAGTCTCGAAAAATGACGAAATTGACCTCGGCGCGATTTTTTTTCCGATCAACCTGTCAAATTTCAGTCCATTCCGTCTAATTCGCGAAAAATGACAAAATTATCCTCGGCGCGGATTTTATTTACAATCAACCTGTCAAATTTGAGCCCATTCCGACACAGTCGTGAAAAATGACGAAATTGACCTCGGCGCGATTTTTGTTTCCGATCAACCTATCAAATTTCAGCCCTTTCCGACATAGTCTTGAAAAATGACGAAATTATCCTCGACGCGGATTTTGTTTCCGATCAACCGGTCAAATTTTAGCCCAATCCGACATCGTCGTGAAAAATGACGAAATTGCCCCCGGCACGATTTTTGTTTCCGATCAACCCGTCAAATTTTATCCATTCCGACACAGTAGCGAAAAATGACGAAATTGCCTCCGGCGTGATTTTTGTTCCCGATGAACCTGTCAAATTTGAGCCCATTCCGACACAGTCGCGTTAAATGACTAAATTGACCCCGGCGCGATTTTTGTTTCCGATCAACCTGTCAAATTTCAGCCCATTCCGACAGTCGCGAAAAATGTCGAAATTATCCTCGGCGCGGATTTTGTTTCCGATCAACCAGTCAAATTTGAGCCCATTCCGTCATCGTCGTGAAAAATGAAGAAATTGCCCCCGGCGCGATTTTTGTTTCCGATCAACCTGTCAAATTTTAGCCAATTCCGACACAGTTGCGAAAAATGACGAAATTCACTCGGCGTGGTTTTTGTTCCCGATCAACCTGTCAAATTTGAGCCCATCCCAACACAGTCACGAAAAATGACGAAATTGAACCCGGCGCGATTTTTGTTTCCGATCAACCTGTCAAATTTTAGCCCATTCCGACACAGTAGCGAAAAATGACGAAATTGCCCCCGGCGCGATTTTTGTTCCCGATCAACCTGTCAAATTTGAGCCCATTCTAACACAGTCGCGAAAAATGACGAAATTGACCCCGGTGCGATTTTTGTTTCCGATCAACCTGTCAAATATTTGCCCATTCCGACACAGTCGCGAAAAACGTCGAAATTGTCCCCGGCGCGATTTTTGTTTTTGATCAACCAGTCAAATTTTAGCCAATTCCGACACAGTTGCGAAAAGTGACAAAATTCACCCGGCGCGATTTTTGTTTCCGATCAACCTGTCAAATTTTACCCCATTCCGACACCGTCGCGAAAAATGCGAAGTAGCCCCCGGCGCAGTTTTTGTTTTCGATCAACCTGTCAAATTTTAGCCCATTCCGACACCGTCGCGAAAAATGACGAAATTATCTCCAGCGCGGTTTTTGTTTCCGTTCAACCAGTCAAATTTTAGCCCATTCCGACACAGTCGCGAAAAATGACGAAATTGCCCCCGGCGCAGTTATTGTTCCCGATCAACCAGTCAAATTTCAGCACATTCCGACACCACTGCAAAAAATGATGAAATTGCCCCTGGTGCGATTTTTGTTCCCGATCAACCTATCAAATTTCAGCCCATTCCGACACAGTCGCGAAAAATGATGAAATTGACCTCGGCGCGATTTTTGTTCCCGATCAACCTGTCAAATTTGATCCCATTCCGACACAGTCGAGAAAAATGACGAAATTGACCCCGGCGTGATTTTTGTTTCCGATCAACTGTCAAATTTCAGCCCATTCCGACACTGTCGCGAAAAATGTCGAAATTATCTCCGGCGCAATTTTTGTTTCCGATCAACCAGTCAAATTTTAGCCCTTTCCGACACAGTCTCGAAAAAAGACGAAATTGCCCCCGACGCGGTTATTGTTCCCGATCAACCAGTCAAATTTTAGCACATTTCGACACCATTGCAAAAAATGACGAAATTGCCCGCGGCGCGGTTTTTGTTTGCGATCAACCTGTCAAATTTGAGCCCATTCCGACACAATCTCGAAAAATGACAAAATTGACCTCGGCGCGATTTTTGTTTTCGATCAACATGTCAAATTTCAGTCCATTCCGATACATTCGCGAAAAATGACGAAATTATCCTCTGCGCGAATTTTGTTTCCGATCAACCAGTCAAATTTCAGCCCATTCCGACATCGTCGCGAAAAATGACGAAATTGCCCCTGGGGCAATTTTTGTTTACGATCAACCTGTCAAATTTTATCCAATTCCGACACAGTTGTGAAAAATGACGAAATTCACCCGGCGCGGTTTTTGTTCCCGATCAATCTGTCAAATTTGAGCCCATTCCGACACAATCGCAAAAAATGACGAAATTGACCCCGACGCGATTTTTTTTTCCGATCAACCTGCCAAATTTCAGCCCATTTCGACACGGTCGCGAAAAATGACGAAATTATCTCCGGAGCGGTTTTTGTCTCCGATCAACCAGTCAAATTTTAGCCCATTCCGACACCGTCACGAAAAATGATGAAATAGCCCCCGGCGCAGTTTTTGTTTCCTATCAACCTGTCAAATTTTAGCCATTTCCGACACAATCGCGAAAAATGACGAAATTGCCCCTGGCGCTGTTTTTGTTCCCGATCAACCAGTCAAATTTTAGCCCATTCCGACACCATTGCAAAAATAACGAAATTGCCCACGGCGCGGTTTTTGTTCCCGATGAACCTGTCAAATTTTAGCCCATTCCGACACAGTCCTGAAAAATGACGAAATTGACCCCAGCGTGATTTTTGTTTCCCATCAACCTGTCAAATTTCAGCCCATACCGACACAGTTGCGAAAAATGTCGAAATTATCCCCGGCACGATTTTTGTTTCCGATCAGCCAGTCAAATTTTAGCCCATTCCGACATCGTCAGGAAAAATGACGAAATTGCCCCCGGCGCGATTTTTGTTTCCAATCATCCCGTCAAATTTTAGCCAATTCCGACACAGTTGCGAAAAATGGCGAAATTCACCCGGCGCGGTTTTTGGTCCCAATCAACCTGTCAAATTTGAGCCCATCCCGACATAGTCACGAAAAATGACGAAATTGAACCCGGCGCGATTTTTGTTTCCGATAAACCTCTCAAATTTTAGCCCATTCCGACACAGTAACGAAAAATGACGAAATTACCCCCGGCGGTATTTTTGTTCCCGATCAACCAGTCAAATTTTAGCCCATTCCCACACCATTGCGAAAAATGATCAAATTGCCCCGGGCGCGGTTTTTGTTCCCGATCAACCTGTCAAATTTGAGCCCATTCCGACACAGTCGCAAAAAATGACGAAATTGACCCCGACGCGATTTTTGTTTCCGATCAACCTGTCAAATTTCAGCCCATTCCGACACGATCGCGAAAAATGACGAAATTATCTCCGGCGCGGTTTTTATATCCGATCAACCAGTCAAATTTTAGCCCATTCCAACACAGTCGCGAAAATGACGAAATTGTCTCGGCGCGATTTTTGTTTCCGACCAACCTGTCAAATTTTAGCCAATTCCGACACAATCGCGAAAAATGACGAAATTACCGCCGGCGCGATTTTTATTTCCGATCAACCAGTCAAATTTCAGCCCCTTCCGACACTGTCGCGAAAAATGTCGAAATTATCTCCGGCGCGGTTTTTATATCCGATCAACCAGTCAAATTTCAGCCCCTTCCGACACTGTCGCGAAAAATGTCGAAATTATCTCCGGCGCGGTTTTTATATCCGATCAACCAGTCAAATTTCAGCCCCTTCCGACACTGTCGCGAAAAATGTCGAAATTATCTCCGGCGCGGTTTTTATATCCGATCAACCAGTCAAATTTCAGCCCCTTCCGACACTGTCGCGAAAAATGTCGAAATTATCTCCGGCGCGGTTTTTATATCCGATCAACCAGTCAAATTTCAGCCCCTTCCGACACTGTCGCGAAAAATGTCGAAATTATCTCCGGCGCGGTTTTTATATCCGATCAACCAGTCAAATTTGAGCCCATCCGTCGCGAAAAATGTCGAAATTATCTCCGGCGCGGTTTTTGTTCCCGATCAACCTGTCAAATTTGAGCCCATCCCGACACAGTCACAAAAAATGACGAAATTGACCCCGGCGCGATTTTTGTTTCCGATCAACCTGTCAAATTGTAGCCCATTCCGACATAGTAGCGAAAAATGACGAAATTGTCCCCGGCGTGATTTTTGTTCCTATCAACCTGTCAAATTTCAGCCCATTCCGACACAGTCGCGAAAAATGACGAAATTGACCCCGGCGTGATTTTTGTTTCCGATCAACTGTCAAATTTCAGCCCATTCCGACACTGTCGCGAAAAATGTCGAAATTATCTCCGGCGCAATTTTTGTTTCTGATCAACCAGTCAAATTTTAGCCCTTTCCGACACAGTCGCGAAAAAAGACGAAATTGCCCCCGACGCGGTTATTGTTCCCGATCAACCAGTCAAATTTTAGCACATTTCGACACCATTGCAAAAAATGACGAAATTGCCCGCGGCGCGGTTTTTGTTTGCGATCAACCTGTCAAATTTGAGCCCATTCCGACACAGTCTCGAAAAATGACAAAATTGACCTCGGCGCGATTTTTGTTTTCGATCAACTTGTCAAATTTCAGTCCATTCCGACACATTCGCGAAAAATGACGAAATTATCCTCTGCGCGAATTTTGTTTCCGATCAACCAGTCAAATTTCAGCCCATTCCGACATCGTCGCGAAAAATGACAAAATTGCCCCTGGGGCAATTTTTGTTTACGATCAACCTGTCAAATTTTATCCAATTCCGACACAGTTGCGAAAAATGACAAAATTCACCCGGCGCGGTTTTTGTTCCCGATCAATCTGTCAAATTTGAGCCCATTCCGACACAATCGTAAAAAATGACGAAATTGACCCCGACGCGATTTTTGTTTCCGATCAACCTGTCAAATTTCAGCCCATTTCGACACGATCGCGAAAAATGACGAAATTATCTCCGGCGCGGTTTTTGTCTCCGATCAACCAGTCAAATTTTAGCCCATTCCGACACTGTCACGAAAAATGATGAAATTGCCCCCGGCCCAGTTTTTGTTTCCTATCAACCTGTCAAATTTTAGCCAATTCCGACACAATCGCGAAAAATGACGAAATTGCCCCCTGGTGCGATTTTTGTTCCCGATCAACCAGTCAAATTTTAGCCCATTCCGACACCATTGCCAAAATAAAGAAATTGCCCACGGCGCGATTTTTGTTCCCGATGAACCTTTCAAATTTGAGCCCATTCCGACACAGTCCTGAAAAATGACGAAATTGACCCCAGCGTGATTTTTGTTTCCCATCAACCTGTCAAATTTCAGCCCGTTCCGACACAGTTGCGAAAAATGTCGAAATTATCCCTTGCACGATTTTTGTTTCCGATCAGCCAGTCAAATTTTAGCCCATTCCGACATCGTCAGGAAAAATGACGAAATTGTCCCCGGCGCGATTTTTGTTCCCAATCATCCCGTCAAATTTTAGCCAATTCCGACATCGTCAGGAAAAATGACGAAATTGTCCCCGGCGCGGTTTTTGTTCCCAATCAACCTGTCAAATTTGAGCCCATCCCGACACAGTCACGAAAAATGACGAAATTGAACCCGGCGCGATTTTTGTTTCCGATCAACCTCTCAAATTTTAGCCCATTCCGACACAGTAACGAAAAATGACGAAATTGCCCCCGGCGGGATTTTTGTTCCCGATCAACCAGTCAAATTTTAGCCCATTCCCACACCATTGCGAAAAATGATCAAATTGCCCCGGGCGCGGTTTTTGTTCCCGATCAACCTGTCAAATTTGAGCCCATTCCGACACAGTCGCAAAAAATGACGAAATTGACCCCGACGCGATTTTTGTTTCCGATCAACCTGTCAAATTTCAGCCCATTCCGACACGGTCGCGAAAAATGACGAAATTATCTCCGGCTCGGTTTTTATATCCGATCAACCAGTCAAATTTTAGCCCATTCCAACACAGTCGCGAAAATGACGAAATAGTCTCGGCGCGATTTTTGTTTCCGACCAACCTGTCAAATTTTAGCCAATTCCGACACAATCGCGAAAAATGACGAAATTACCCATGGCGGGGTTATTGTTCCCGATCAACCAATCAAATTTTAGCCCATTCCGACATCATTGCAAAAAATAACGAAATTGCCCCCGGCGCGATTTTTGTTCCCGATCAACATGTCAAATTTGAGCCCATTCCGACACCGTCGCGAAAAATGACGAAATTGGCCACGGCGCGATTTTTGTTTCCGATCAGCCTGTCAAATTTGAGCCCATCCCGACACAGTCACGAAAAATGACGACATTGACCCCGGGGCGATTTTTGTTTCCGATCAACCTGTCAAATTTTAGCCCATTCCGACGCAGTAGCGCAAAATGACGAAATTGCCCCCGGTGTGATTGTTGTTCCCGATCAACCTATCAAATTTGAGCCCATTCTGACACAGTCGCGAAAAATGACGAAATTGACCCCGGCGCGATTTTTGTTTCCGATCAACCTGTCAAATTTCAGCCCATTCCGACACGGTCGCGAAAAATGACGAAATTATCCTCGGTGCGGTTTTTGTTTCCAATCAACCAGTCAAATATTAGCCCATTCCGACACAGTCGCGAAAAATGTCGAAATTGTCCCCGGCGCGATTTTTGTTTTTGATCAACCAGTCAAATTTTAGCCAATTCCGACACAGTTGCGAAAAATGACAAAATTCACCCGGCGCGATTTTTGTTTCCGATCAACCTGTCAAATTTTACCCCATTCCGACACCGTCGCGAAAAATGACGAAAGTATCTCCGGCGCGGTTTTTGTTTCCGTTCAACCAGTCAAATTTTAGCCCATTCCGACGCAGTCGCGAAAAATGACGAAATTGCCCCCGGCGCAGTTATTGTTCCCGATCAACCGGTCAAATTTTAGCACATTCCGACACCATTGCAAAAAATTATGAAATTGCCCCTGGTGCGATTTTTGTTCCCGATCAACCTGTCAAATTTCAGCCCATTCCGACACAGTCGCGAAAAATAACGAAATTGACCTCGGCGCAATTTTTGTTCCCGATAAACCTGTCAAATTTGATCCCATTCCGACACAGTCGCGAAAAATGACGAAATTGACCCCGGCATGATTTTTTTTTCCGATCAACCTGTCAAATTTCAGCCCATTCCGACACTGTCGCGAAAAATGTCGAAATTATCTCCGGCGCAATTTTTGTTTCCGATCAACCAGTGAAATTTTAGCCCATTCCGACACAGTCGCGAAAAATGACGAAATTGCCCCCGACGCGGTTATTGTTCCCGATCAACTTGTCAAATTTCAGTCCATTCCGACACATTCGCGAAAAATGACGAAATTATCCTCTGCGCGGATTTTGTTTCCGATCAACCAGTCAAATTTTAGCCCATTCCGACATCGTCGCGAAAAATGATGAAATTACCCCTGGGGCAATTTTTGTTTACGATCAACCTGTCAAATTTTATCCAATTCTGACACAGTTGCGAAAAATGACGAAATTCACCCGGCGCGGTTTTTGTTCCCGATCAATCTGTCAAATTTGAGCCCATTCCGACACAATCGCAAAAAATGACGAAATTGACCCCGACGCGATTTTTGTTTCCGATCAACCTGTCAAATTTCAGTCCATTTCGACACGGTCGCGAAAAATGACGAAATTATCTCCGGCGCAGTTTTTGTCTCCGATCAACCAGTCAAATTTTAGCTCATTCCGACACCGTCACGAAAAATGATGAAATAGCCCCCGGCGCAGTTTTTGTTTCCTATCAACCTGTCAAATTTTAGCCAATTCCGACACAATCGCGAAAAATGACGAAATTGCCCCTGGCGCTGTTTTTGTTCCCGATCAACCAGTCAAATTTTAGCCCATTCCGACACCATTGCAAAAATAACGAAATTGCCCACGGCGCGGTTTTTGTTCCCGATGAACCTGTCAAATTTTAGCCCATTCCGACACAGTCCTGAAAAATGACGAAATTGACCCCAGCGTGATTTTTGTTTCCCATCAACCTGTCAAATTTCAGCCCATACCGACACAGTTGCGAAAAATGTCGAAATTATCCCCGGCACGATTTTTGTTTCCGATCAGCCAGTCAAATTTTAGCCCATTCCGACATCGTCGTGAAAAATGACGAAATTGCCCCCGGCGCGATTTTTGTTTCAAATCATCCCGTCAAATTTTAGCCAATTCCGACACAGTTGCGAAAAATGACGAAATTCACCCGGCGCGGTTTTTGTTCCCGATCAACCTGTCAAATTTGAGCCCATCCCGACACAGTCACGAAAAATGACGAAATTGACCCCGACGCGATTTTTGTTTCCGATCAACCTCTCAAATTTTAGCCCATTCCGACACAGTAGCGAAAAATGACGAAATTGCCCCCGGCGTGATTTTTGTTCCCGATCAACCTGTCAAATTTGAGCCCATTTCGACACAGTCGCGAAAAATGACGAAATTGACCCCGGCGCGATTTTTGTTTCCGATCAACCTGTCAAATTTCAGCCCATTCCGACACGGTCGCGAAAAATGACGAAATTATCCCCGGCGCGGTTTTTGTTCCCGATCAACCAGTCAAATATTAGCCCATTCCGACACAGTCGCGAAAAATGTCGAAATTGTCACTGGCGCGATTTTTGTTTCCGATCAAAGAGTCAAATTTTAGCCAATTCCGACAGTTATGAAAAGTGACGAAATTCACCCGGCGTGATTTTTGTTTCCGATCAACCTGTCAAATTTTAGCCCATTCCGACACCTTCGGGAAAAATGACGAAGTAGCCCCCGACGCAGTTTTCGTTTCCGATCAACCTGTCAAATTTTAGCAAAATCCGACATAGTCGTGAAAAATGATGAAATTGCCCCCGACGCGGTTACTGTTCCCGATCAACCAGTCAAATTTTAGCCCATTCCGACACCATTGCAAAAAATGATGAAATTGCCCCCGGCGTGGTTTTTGTTCCCGATCAACCTGTCAAATTTCAGCCCATTCCGACAGAGTCGAGAAAAATGACGAAATTGACCACGGCGCGATTTTTGTTCCCGATCAACCTGCCAAATTCGAGCCCATTCCGACACAGTCGCGAAAAATGACGAAATTGACCCCGGCGTGATTTTTGTTTCCGATCAATCTGTCAAATTTCAGCCCATTCCGACACCGTCGCGAAAAATGACGAAATTGACCTCGGCGCGATTTTTGTTTCCGATGAACCTGTCAAATTTCAGCCCATTCCGACACAGTCGCGAAAAATGACGAAATTGCCCCCGACGCGGTTATTGTTCCCGATCAACCAGTCAAATTTTAGCCCATTCCGACACCATTGCAAAAAATGACGAAATTGGCCCCGGCGCGATTTTTGTTCCCGATCAACCTGTCAAATTTGAGCCCATTCCGACACAGTCCCGAAAAATGACGAAATTGACCTCGACGCGATTTTTGTTTCCGATCATCCTGTCAAATTTCAGTCCATTTCGACACATTCGCGAAAAATGACGAAATTATCCTCGTTGCGAATTTTGTTTCCGATCAGCCTGTCAAATTTGAGCCCATTCCGACACACTCGCGAAAAATGACGAAATTGACCTCGGCGCGATTTTTGTTTCCGATGAACCTGTCAAATTTCAGCCCATTCCGACAAAATCGTGAAAAATGACGAAATTATCCTCTGCGCGGATTTTGTTTCCGATAAACTAGTCAAATTTTAGCCCATTCCGACATCGTCGCGAAAAATGACGAAGTAGCCCCCGGCGCAATTTTTGTTTCCGATCAACCTGTCAAATTTTAGCCAATTCCGACGCAGTTACGAAAAATGAAGAAATTACCCCCGACGCGGTTATTGTTCTCGATCAACCAGTCAAATTTTAGCCCATTCCGACACCATTGTAAAAAATGATGAAATTGCCCTCGGCGCGGTTTTTGTTCCCGATCAACCTGTCAAATTTCAGCCCATTCCGACACAGTCGCGAAAAATGACGAAATTGACCTCGGCGCGATTTTTGTTCCCGATCGACCTGTCAAATTTGAGCCCATTCCGACACAGTCGCGAAAAATGACGAAATTGACCCCGGCGTGATTTTCTTTTCCGATCAACCAATCAAATTTCAGCCCATTCCGACACCGTCGCAAAAAATGACGAAATTATCTCCGGAGCGGTTTTTGTTTCCGATCAACCTGTCAAATTTTAGTCCATTCCGACACAGTCGCGAAAAATGACGAAATAGCACCCGGTGCGATTATTGTTCCCGATCAACCAGTCAAATTTTAGCCCATTCCGACACCATTGTAAAAATTGACGAAATTGCCCCCGGCGAGGTTTTTGTTCCCGATCAACCTGTCAAATTTTAGCCCATTCCGACACAGTCGCGAAAAATGACGAAATTGACCTCGGCGCGATTTTTGTTTCCGATCAACCTGTAAAATTTCAGTCCATTCCGACACATTCGCGAAAAATGACGAAATTATCCTCGGCGCGGATTTTGTTTCCAATCAGCCAGTCAAATTTTAGCCCATTCCGACATCGTCGCGAAAAATGACGAAATTGCCCCTGGGCGATTTTTGTTTACGATCAACCTGTCAAATTTTATCCAATTCCGACACAGTTGCGAAAAATGACGAAATTCACCCGGCGCGGTTTTTGTTCCCGATCAATCTGTCAAATTTGAGCCCATTCCGACACTGTCGCAAAAAATGACGAAATTGACCCCGGCGCAGTTATTGTTCCCGATCAACCAGTCAAATTTTAGCGCATTCCGACACCATTGCAAAAAATGACGAAATTGCCCCCGGCGCGATTTTTGTTCCCGGTCAACCTGTCAAATTTTAGCCCATTCCGACACAGTCGGGAAAAATGACGAAATTGACCTCGGCGCGATTTTTGTTTCCGATCAACCTGTAAAATTTCAGTCCATTCCGACACATTCGCGAAAAATGACGAAATTATCCTCGGCGCGAATCTTGTTTCCAATCAACCAGTCAAATTTTAGCCCATTCCGACATCGTCGCGAAAAATGACGAAATTGCCCCCGGCGCGATTTTTGTTTCCGATCAACCTGTCAAATTTTAGCCATTTCCGACACAGTCGTGAAAAATGACGAAATTATCCTCGACGCGGACTTTGTTTCCGATCAACCGGTCAAATTTTAGCCCATTCCGACATCGTCGTGAAAAATGACGAAATTGCACCCGACGCGATTTTTGTTTCCGATCAACCCGTCAAGTTTTAGCCAATTCCGACACAATTTTGAAAAATGACGAAATTCACTCGGCACGATTTTTGTTCCCGATCAACCTGTCAAATTTGAGCCCATTCTGACACAGTCACGAAAAATGACGAAATTGACCCCGGGGCGATTTTTGTTTCCGATCAACGTGTCAAATTTTAGCCAATTTCGACACAGTTGCGAAAAATGACGAAATTCACCCGGCGCGGTTTTTGTTCCCGATCAACCTGTCAAATTTGAGCCCATTCCGACACAGTCACGAAAAATGACGAAATTGACCTCGGCGCGATTTTTGTTTCCGATCAACCTGCAAAAATTTCAGTCCATTCCGACACATTCGCGAGAAATGACGAAATTATCTCCGGCGCGGATTTTGTTTCCGATCAACCTGTCAAATTTTATCCCATTCCGACATAGTCGCGAAAAATGACGAAATAGCCCCCGGTGCGGTTATTGTTCCCGATCAACCAGTTAAATTTTAGCCCTTTCCGACACCACTGCAAAAAATGATGAAATTGCCCCCGGTGCGATTTTTGTTCCCGATCAACCTGTCAAATTTGAGCCCATTCCGACACAGTCGCGAAAAATGACGAAATTGACCTCGGCGCGATTTTTGTTTCCGATCAACCTGCCAAATTTCAGTCCATTCCGACACATTCGCGAAAAATGACGAAATTATCCTCGGCGCGGATTTTGTTTCCGATCAACCTGTCAAATTTGAGCCCATTCCGACACAGTCGCGAAAAATGACGAAATTGACCTCGGCGCGATTTTTGTTTCCGATCAACCTGTCAAATTTCAGCCCATTCCGACGCAGTCGTGAAAAATGACGATATTATCCTCGGCGCGAATTTTGTTTCCGATCGACCAGTCAAATTTTAGCCCATTCCGACATTGTCGTGAAAAATGACGAAATTGCCCCCGCCGCGATTTTTGTTTCCGATCAACCCGTCAAATTTTAGCCAATTCCGACACAGTTGTGAAAAATGACGAAATTCACTCGGCGCGGTTTTTGTTCCAGCTCAACCTGTCAAATTTGAGCCCATCCCGATACAGTCACGAAAAATGACGAAATTGACCTCGGCGTGATTTTTGTTTCCGATCAACATGTCAAATTTTAGCCCATTCCGACACAGTAGCGAAAAATGACGAAATTGCGTCCGACGTGATTTTTGTTCCCGATCAACCTGTCAAATTTGAGCCCATCCCGACACAGTCACGAAAAATGACGAAATTGCCCCCGGCGCGATTTTTGTTCCAGCTCAACCTGTCAAATTTGAGCCCATCCCGATACAGTCACGAAAAATGACGAAATTGACCTCGGCGTGATTTTTGTTTCCGATCAACATGTCAAATTTTAGCCCATTCCGACACAGTAGCGAAAAATGACGAAATTGCGTCCGACGTGATTTTTGTTCCCGATCAACCTGTCAAATTTGAGCCCATCCCGACACAGTCACGAAAAATGACGAAATTGCCCCCGGCGCGATTTTTGTTCCAGCTCAACCTGTCAAATTTGAGCCCATTCCGACACTGTCGCGATAAATGACGAAATTGACCCCGGCGCGATTTTTGTTTCCGATCAACCTGTCAAATTTTAGCCTATTCCGACACAGTAGCGAAAAATGACGAAATTGCCCCTGCGCGATTTTTGTTCCCGATCAACCTGGCCAATTTGAGCCCATTCCGACACAGTCGGGAAAAATGACGAAATTGACCCCGGCGCGATTTTTGTTTCCGATCAACCTGTCAAATTTCAGACCATTCCAACACGGTCGCGAAAAATGACGAAATTATCCCCAGCGCGATTTTTGTTTCCGATCAACCTGTCAAATATTAGCCCATTCCGACACAGTCGCGAAAAATGTCGAAATTGTCCCCGAAGCGATTTTTGTTTTTGATCAACTAGTCATATTTTAGCCAATTCCGACAGTTGCGAAAAGTGACGAAATTCACCCGGCGCGATTTTTGTTTCCGATCAACCTGTCAAATTTTAGCTCATTCCGACACCTTCACGAAAAATGACGAAGTAGCCCCCGGTGCAGTTTTTGTTCCCGATCAACCTGTCAAAATTTAGCCAATTTCGACACAGTCACGAAAAATGAAGAAATTGCCCCCGATGCGATTATTGTTCCCGATCAACAAGTCAAATTTTAGCCCATTCCGACACCATTGTAAAAAATGATGAAATTGCCCCCGGCACGATTTTTGTTCCCGATCAACCTGTCAAATTTCAGTCCATTCCGACACAGTCGCGAAAAATGACGAAATTGACCTCGGCGCGATATTTGTTCCTGATCAACCTGTCAAATTTGAGCTCATTCCGACACAGTCGCGAAAAATGACGAAATTGACCCGGGCGTGATTTTTGTTTCCGATCAACCTGTCAAATTTCAGCCCATTCCGACACCGTCTCGAAAAATGACGAAATTATCTCCGGCGCGATTTTTGTTTAAGATCAACCTGTCAAATTTTAGCCTATTCCGACACAGTCGCGAAAAATGACGAAATTGCACCTGGCACGATTATTGTTCCCGATCAACCAGTCAAATTTTAGCACATTCCGACACCATTGCAAAAAATGACGAAATTGCCCCCGGCGCGGTTTTTGTTCCCGATCAACCTGTCAAATTTGAGCCCATTCCGACACAGTCGCGAAAAATGACGAAATTGACCTCGGCGCGATTTTTGTTTCCGATCAACCTGTCAAATTTCAGTCCATTCCGACACATTCGCGAAAAATTACGAAACTATCCTCCGCGCGGATTTTGTTTCTGATCAACCAGTCAAATTTTAGCCCATTCCGACATCGTCGCGAAAAATGACCAAATTGCTCCCGGGGCGATTTTTGTTTCCGATCACCCTGTCAAATTTTATCCAATTCGAACACAGTTGCAAAAAATGACGAAATTCACCCGACGAGGTTTTGTTCCCGATCAAATTGTCAAATTTGAGCCCATTCCGACACAGTCGCAAAAAATGACGAAATTGACCCCGACGCGATTTTTGTCTCCGATCAACCTGTGAAATTTCAGCCCATTCCGAAACGATCGCGAAAAATGACGAAATTATCTCCGGTGCGGTTTTTGTTTCCGATCAACCAGTCAAATTTTAGCCCATTCCGACACCGTCACGAAAAATGATAAAATAGCCCCCGGCGAAGTTTTCGTTTCCGATCAACCTGTCAAATTTTAGCCAATTCCGACACAATCGCGAAAAATGACGAAATTGCCCTTGGCGCGATTTTTGTTCCCGATCAAACTGTCAAATTTTAGCCCATTCCGTCACCATTGCAAAAAATAACGAAATTGCCCCCAGCGCAGTTTTTGTTTCCTATCAACCTGTCAAATTTTAGCCAATTTCGACACAGTTGCGAAAAATGAAGAAATTGCACCTGGCACGGTTATTGTTCCCGATCAACCAGCCAAATTTTAGCACATTCCGACACCATTGCAAAAAATGACGAAATTGCCCCCGGCGCGGTTTTTGTTCCCGATCAACCTGTCAAATTTGAGCCCATTCCGACACAGTCGCGAAAAATGACGAAATTGACCTCGGCGCGATTTTTGTTTCCGATCAACCTGTCAAATTTCAGTCCATTCCGACACATTCGCGAAAAATTACGAAACTATCCTCCGCGCGGATTTTGTTTCCGATCAACCAGTCAAATTTTAGCCCATTCCGACATCGTCGCGAAAAATGACCAAATTGCCCACGGGGCGATTTTTGTTTCTGATCACCCTGTCAAATTTTATCCAATTCGGACACAGTTGCGAAAAATGACGAAATTCACCCGACGAGGTTTTGTTCCCGATCAACTTGTCAAATTTGAGCCCATTCCGACACAGTCGCAAAAAATGACGAAATTGACCCCGACGCGATTTTTGTTTCCGATCAACCTGTGAAATTTCAGCCCATTCCGAAACGATCGCGAAAAATGACGAAATTATCTCCGGCGCGGTTTTTGTTTCCGATCAACCAGTCAAATTTTAGCCCATTCCGACACCGTCACGAAAAATGATAAAATAGCCCCCGGCAAAGTTTTCATTTCCGATCAACCTGTTAAATTTTAGCCAATTCCGACACAATCGCGAAAAATGACGAAATTGCCCCTGGAGCGATTTTTGTTCCCGATCAAACTGTCAAATTTTAGCCCATTCCGTCACCATTGCAAAAAATAACGAAATTGCCCCCGGCGCAGTTTTTGTTTCCTATCAACCTGTCAAATTTTAGCCAATTCCGACACAGTTGCGAAAAATGAAGAAATTGCCCCCGACGCGGTTATTGTTCTCGATCAACCAGTAAAATTTTAGCCCATTCCGACACCATTGCAAAAAATGATGAAATTGCCCCCGGCGCGGTTTTGTTCCCGATCAACCTGTCAAATTTCAGCCCATTCCGACACAGTCGCGAAAAATGACGAAATTGACCTCGGCGCGATTTTTGTTCCCGATCACACTGTCAAATTTGAGCCCATTCCAACACAGTCGCGAAAAATGACGAAATTGCCCCCGGCGCGGTTTTTGTTCCCGATCAACCTGTCAAATTTGAGCCCATTCCGACACAGTCGCGAAAAATGACGAAATTGCCCTCGGCGCGATTTTTGTTCCCGATCAAACTGTCAAATTTGAGCCCATTCCAACACAGTCGCGAAAAATGACGAAATTGCCCCCGGCGCGGTTTTTGTTCCCGATCAACCTGTCAAATTTGAGCCCATTCCGACACAGTCGCGAAAAATGACGAAATTGCCCCCGGCGCGGTTTTTGTTCCCGATCAACCTGTCAAATTTGAGCCCATTCCGACACAGTCACGAAAAATAACGAAATTGACCTCGGCGCGATTTTTGTTTCCGATCAACCTGTCAAATTTCAGTCCATTCCGACACATTCGTGAAAAATTACAAAATTATCCTCTGCGCGGATTTTGTTTCCGATCAACCAGTCAAATTTTAGCCCATTCCGACATCGTCGCGAAAAATTACCAAATTGCCCCCGGGGCGATTTTTGTTTCCGATCACCCTGTCAAATTTTATCCAATTCGGACACAGTTGCGAAAAATGACGAAATTCACCCGACGAGGTTTTGTTCCTGATCAACTTGTCAAATTTGATCCCATTCCGACACAGTCGCAAAAAATGACGAAATTGAACCCGACGCGATTTTTGTTTCCGATCAACCTGTGAAATTTCAGCCCATTCCGAAACGATCGCGAAAAATGACGAAATTATCTCCGGCGCGGTTTTTGTTTCCGATCAACCAGTCAAATTTTAGCCCATTCCGACACCATTGCAAAAAATGATGAAATTCCCCCCGGCGCTATTTTTGTTCCCGATCAACCTGTCAAATTTCAGCCCATTCCGATACCGTCGCGAAAAATGACGAAATTATCTCCGGCGCGGTTTTTGTTTCCGATCAACCAGTCAAATTTTAGCCCATTCCGACACCATTGCAAAAAATGATGAAATTCCCCCCGGCGCTATTTTTGTTCCCGATCAACCTGTCAAATTTCAGCCCATTCCGACACAGTCGCAAAAAATGATGAAATTGCCCCCGACGCGATTTTTGTTCCCGATCAACCTGTCAAATTTCAGCCCATTCCGATACCGTCGCGAAAAATGACGAAATTATCTCCGGCGCGGTTTTTGTTTCAGATCAACCTGTCAAATTTTAGCCCATTCCGACACAGTCGCGAGAAATGACGAAATAGCCCCCGGTGCGGTTATTGTTCCCGATCAACCAGTCAAATTTTAGCCCATTCCGACACCATTGCAAAAAATGACGAAATTACCCTTGCGCGATTTTTGTTTCCGATCAACCTGTCAAATTTTAGCCAATTCCGACACAGTTGTGAAAAATGACGAAAATCACTCGGCGCGTTTTTTGCTCCCGATCAACCTGTCAAATTTGAGCCCATTTCGACACAGTCACGAAAAATGACGAAATTGACCCCGGCGCGATTTTTGTTTACGATAAACGTGACCAATTTTAGCCAATTCCGACACAGTTGCGAAAAATGACGAAATTCACCCGGGGCAGTTTTTGTTCCCGATCAACCTGTCAAATTTGAGCCAATTCCGACACAGTCGCGAAAAATGACGAAATTGACCTCGGCGCGATTTTTGTTTCCGATCAACCTATCAAATTTCAGTCCATTCCGACACATTCGCGAAAAATGACGAAATTATCCTCGGGGAGGATTTTGTTTCCGATCAACCTGAAAAATTTGAGCCCATTCCGACACAGTCGCGAAAAATGACCAAATTGACCTCGGCGCGATTTTTGTTTCCGATCAACCTGTCAAATTTCAGCCCATTCCGACGCAGTCGTGAAAAATGACGAAATTATCCTCGGCGCGAATTTTGTTTCCGATCGACCAGTCAAATTTTAGCTCATTCCGACATTGTCGTGAAAAATTTACGAAATTGCCCCCGCCGCGATTTTTGTTTCCGATCAATCAGTCAAATTTGTGCCCATTCCGACACCGTCGCGAAAAATGACGAAATTATCTCCGACGCGATTTTTGTTTCCGATCAACCAGTCAAATTTTAGCCCATTCCGACATTGTCGTGAAAAATGACGAAATTGCCCCCGCCGCGATTTTTGTTTCCGATCAATCAGTCAAATTTGTGCCCATTCCGACACCGTCGCGAAAAATGACGAAATTATCTCCGACGCGATTTTTGTTTCCGATCAACCAGTCAAATTTTAGCCCATTCCGACATTGTCGTGAAAAATGACGAAATTGCCCCCGCCGCGATTTTTGTTTCCGATCAATCAGTCAAATTTGTGCCCATTCCGACACCGTCGCGAAAAATGACGAAATTATCTCCGACGCGATTTTTGTTTCCGATCAACCAGTCAAATTTTAGCCCATTCCGACATTGTCGTGAAAAATGACGAAATTGCCCCCGCCGCGATTTTTGTTTCCGATCAATCAGTCAAATTTGTGCCCATTCCGACACCGTCGCGAAAAATGACGAAATTATCTCCGACGCGATTTTTGTTTCCGATCAACCAGTCAAATTTTAGCCCATTCCGACATTGTCGTGAAAAATGACGAAATTGCCCCCGCCGCGATTTTTGTTTCCGATCAATCAGTCAAATTTGTGCCCATTCCGACACCGTCGCGAAAAATGACGAAATTATCTCCGACGCGATTTTTGTTTCCGATCAACCAGTCAAATTTTAGCCCATTCCGACATTGTCGTGAAAAATGACGAAATTGCCCCCGCCGCGATTTTTGTTTCCGATCAATCAGTCAAATTTGTGCCCATTCCGACACCGTCGCGAAAAATGACGAAATTATCTCCGACGCGATTTTTGTTTCCGATCAACCAGTCAAATTTTAGCCCATTCCGACATTGTCGTGAAAAATGACGAAATTGCCCCCGCCGCGATTTTTGTTTCCGATCAATCAGTCAAATTTGTGCCCATTCCGACACCGTCGCGAAAAATGACGAAATTATCTCCGACGCGATTTTTGTTTCCGATCAACCAGTCAAATTTTAGCCCATTCCGACATTGTCGTGAAAAATGACGAAATTGCCCCCGCCGCGATTTTTGTTTCCGATCAATCAGTCAAATTTGTGCCCATTCCGACACCGTCGCGAAAAATGACGAAATTATCTCCGACGCGATTTTTGTTTCCGATCAACCAGTCAAATTTTAGCCCATTCCGACATCGTCGTGAGAAATGACGAAATTGCCCCAGGCGCGATTTTTGTTTCCGATCAACCTGTCAAATTTCAGCCCATTCCGACGCAGTCGTGAAAAATGACGAAATTATCCTCGGCGCGAATTTTGTTTCCGATCGACCAGTCAAATTTTAGCTCATTCCGACATTGTCGTGAAAAATTTACGAAATTGCCCCCGCCGCGATTTTTGTTTCCGATCAACCCGTCAAATTTTAGCCAATTCCGACACAGTTGTGAAAAATGACGAAATTCACTCGGCGCGGTTTTTGTTCCCGATCAACCTGTCAAATTTGAGCCCATCCCGATACAGTCACGAAAAATGACGAAATTGACCTCGGCGTGATTTTTGTTTCCGATCAACATGTCAAATTTTAGCCCATTCCGATACAGCAGCGAAAAATGACGAAATTGCGTCCGACGTGATTTTTGTTCCCGATCAACCTGTCAAATTTTAGCCAATTCTGACACAGTCGTGAAAAATGACGAAACTATCCTCGGCGCGGATTTTGTTTCAGATCGACCGGTCAAATTTTAGCCCATTCCGACATCGTCGTGAAAAATGACGAAATTGCCCCCGGCGCGATTTTTGTTTCTGATCAACCTGTCAAATTTTAGCCAATTCCGACACAGTTGTGAAAAATTACGAAATTCACTCGGCACGTTTTTTGCTCCCGATCAACCTGTCAAATTTGAGCCCATTCCGACACAGTCACGAAAAATGACGAAATTGACCCCGGCGCGATTTTTGTTTCCGATCAACGTGACAAATTTTAGCCAATTCCGACACAGTTGCGAAAAATGACGAAATTCACCCGGGGCGGTTTTTGTTCACGATCAACTTGTCAAATTTGAGCCAATTCCGACACAGTCGCGAAAAATGACGAAATTGACCTCGGCGCGATTTTTGTTTCCGATCAACCTGTCAAATTTCAGTCCATTCCGACACATTCGCGAAAACTGACGAAATTATCCTCGGCGCGGATTTTGTTTCGGATCAACTTGTCAAACTTGAGCCCATTCCGGCACAGTAACGAAAATTGACGAAATTGACCTCAGGGCGATTTTTGTTTCCGATCAACCTGTCAAATTTCAGCCCATTCCGACACAGTCGTGAAAAATGACGAAATTATCCTCGGGGCGGATTTTGTTTCCGATCAACCAGTCAAATTTTAGCCCTTTCCGATATTGTCGTGAAAAATGACGAAATTGCCCCCGGCGCGATTTTTGTTTCCTATCAACCCGTCAAATTTTAGCCAATTCCGACACAGTTGTGAAAAATGACGAAATTCACTCGGCGCGGTTTTTGTTCCCGATCAACCTGTCAAATTTGAGCCCATCCCGATACAGTCACGAAAAATGACGAAATTGACCTCGGCGCGATTTTTGTTTCCGATCAACATGTCAAATTTTAGCCCATTCCGACACAGTAGCGAAAAATGACGAAATTGCCTCCGATGTGATTTTTTTTCCCGATCAACCTGTCAAATTTGAGCCCATTCCGACACGGTCGCGATAAATGACGAAATTGACCCCGGTGCGATTTTTGTTTCCAATCAACCTGTCTAATTTCAGCCCATTCCGACAAAGTCGCGAAAAATGATGAAATTATACTCGGCGCGGATTTTGTTTCCGATCAACCAGTCAAATTTTAGCCCATTCCGACATCGTCGTGAAAAATGACGAAATTGCACCAGGCGCGATTTTTGTTTCCGATCAACCTGTCAAATTTTAGCCAATTCCGACACAGTTGTGAAAAATGACGAAATTCACTCGGCGCGATTTTTGTTCCCGATCAACCTGTCAAATTTGAGCCCGTCCCGACACAGTCACGAAAAATGACGAAATTGACCCCGGCGCGATTTTTGTTTCCGATCAACCTGCCAAATTTCAGTCCATTCCGACACATTCGCGAAAAATGACAAAATTATCCTCGGCGCGGAATTTGTTTCCGATCAACCTGAAAAATTTGAGCCCATTCCGACACAGTTGCGAAAAATGACGAAATTGACCTCGGCGCGATTTTTGTTTCCGATCAACCTGTCAAATATTAGCCCATTCCGACGCAGTCGTGAAAAATGACGAAATTCGCTCGGCGCGATTTTCGTTCCCGATCAACCTGTCAAATATTAGCCCATTCCGACGCAGTCGTGAAAAATGACGAAATTCGCTCGGCGCGATTTTCGTTCCCGATCAACCTGTCAAATATTAGCCCATTCCGACGCAGTCGTGAAAAATGACGAAATTCGCTCGGCGCGATTTTCGTTCCCGATCAACCTGTCAAATATTAGCCCATTCCGACGCAGTCGTGAAAAATGACGAAATTCGCTCGGCGCGATTTTCGTTCCCGATCAACCTGTCAAATATTAGCCCATTCCGACGCAGTCGTGAAAAATGACGAAATTCGCTCGGCGCGATTTTCGTTCCCGATCAACCTGTCAAATATTAGCCCATTCCGACGCAGTCGTGAAAAATGACGAAATTCACGATAAATGACGAAATTGGCCCCGGCGCGATTTTTGTTTCCGATCAACCTGTCAAATTTTAGCCAATTCCGACACAGTTGTGAAAAATGACGAAATTCACTCGGCGCGATTTTCGTTCCCGATCAACCTGTCAAATTTGAGCCCATCCCGACACAATCACGAAAAATGACGAAATTGACCCCGGCGCGATTTTTGTTTCCGATCAACCTGTCAAATTTTAGCCTATTCCGACACAGTAGCGAAAAATGACGAAATTGCCCCGGCGTGATTTTTGTTTCCGATCAACCTGGCTAATTTGAGCCCATTCCGACACAGTCGCGAAAAATGACGAAATTGACCCCGGGGCGATTTTTGTTTCCGATCAACCTGTCAAATTTCAGACCATTCCAACACGGTCGCGAAAAATGACGAAATTATCCCCGGCGCGATTTTTGTTTCCGATCAACCTGTCAAATATTAGCCCATTCCGACACAGTCGCGAAAAATGTCGAAATTGTCCCCGGCGCGATTTTTGTTTTTGATCAACCAGTCATATTTTAGCCAATTCCGACAGTTGCGAAAAGTGACGAAATTCACCCGGCGCGATTTTTGTTCCCGATCAACCTGTCAAATTTTAGCCCATTCCGACACCTTCGCGAAAAATGACGAAGTAGCCCCCGGTGCAGTTTTTGTTTCCGATCAACCTGTCAAATTTTAGCAAATTTCGACGCAGTCGCGAAAAATGAAGAAATTGCCCCCAATGCGATTATTGTTCCCGATCAACCAGTCAAATTTTAGCCCATTCCGTCATCATTGTAAAAAATGATGAAATTGCCCCCGGCACGATTTTTGTTCCCGATCAACCTGTCAAATTTCAGCCCATTCCGACACAGTCGCGAAAAATGACGAAATTGACCTCGGTGCGATATTTGTTCCCGATCAACCTGTCAAATTTGAGCCCATTCCGACACAGCCGCGAAAAATGACGAAATTGACCCCGGCGTGATTTTTGTTTCCGATCAACCTGTCAAATTTCAGCCCATTCCGACACCGTCGCGAAAAATGACGAAATTATCTCCGGCACGATTTTTGTTTCCGATCAACCATTCAAATTGTAGCCCATTCCGACACAGTCGCGAAAAATGACGAAATTGCACCTGGCACGGTTATTGTTCCCGATCAACCAGTCAAATTTTAGCACATTTCGACACCATTGCAAAAAATGACGAAATTGCCCCCGGCGCGGTTTTTGTTCCCGATCAACCTGTCAAATTTGAGCCCATTCCGACACAGTCGCGAAAAATAACGAAATTGACCTCGGCGCGATTTTTGTTTCCGATCAACCTGTCAAATTTCAGTCCATTCCGACACATTCGTGAAAAATTACAAAATTATCCTCTGCGCGAATTTTGTTTCCGATCAACCAGTCAAATTTTAGCCCATTCCGACATCGTCGCGAAAAATTACCAAATTGCCCCCGGGCCGATTTTTGTTTCCGATCACCCTGTCAAATTTTATCCAATTCGGACACAGTTGCGAAAAATGACAAAATTCACCCGACGAGGTTTTGTTCCTGATCAACTTGTCAAATTTGATCCCATTCCGACACAGTAGCAAAAAATGACGAAATTGACCCCGACGTGATTTTTGTTTCCGATCAACCTGTGAAATTTCAGCCCATTCCGAAACGATCGCGAAAAATGACGAAATTATCTCCGGCGCGGTTTTTGTTTCCGATCAACCAGTCAAATTTTAGCCCATTCCGACACCGTCACGAAAAATGATAAAATAGCCCCCGGCAAAGTTTTTGTTTCCGATCAACCTGTCAAATTTTAGCCCATTTCGACACAGTCCCGAAAATTGACGAAATTGCCCCCGACGCGGTTTTTTGTTTCCGATCAACCTGTCAAATTTTAGCCCATTTCGACACAGTCCCGAAAATTGACGAAATTGCCCCCGACGCGGTTTTTTGTTTCCGATCAACCTGTCAAATTTTAGCCCATTTCGACACAGTCCCGAAAATTGACGAAATTGCCCCCGACGCGGTTTTTTGTTTCCGATCAACCTGTCAAATTTTAGCCCATTTCGACACAGTCCCGAAAATTGACGAAATTGCCCCCGACGCGGTTTTTTGTTTCCGATCAACCTGTCAAATTTTAGCCAATTCCGACACAGTTGCGAAAAATGACAAAATTCACCCGACGAGGTTTTGTTCCTGATCAACTTGTCAAATTTGATCCCATTCCGACACAGTAGCAAAAAATGACGAAATTGCCCCCGACGCGATTTTTGTTTCCGATCAACCAGTCAAATTTTAGCCCATTCCGACACCATTGCAAAAAATGACGAAATTACCCTTGCGCGATTTTTATTTCCGATCAACCTGTCAAATTTTAGCCAATTCCGACACAGTTGTGAAAAATGACGAAAATCACTCGGCGCGTTTTTTGCTCACGATCAACCTGTCAAATTTGAGCCCATTTCGACACAGTCACGAAAAATGACGAAATTGACCCCGGCGCGATTTTTGTTTCCGATCAACGTGACCAATTTTAGCCAATTCCGACACAGTTGCCAAAAATGACGAAATTCACCCGGGGCAGTTTTTGTTCCCGATCAACCTGTCAAATTTGAGCCAATTTCGACACAGTCGCGAAAAATGACGAAATTGACCTCGGCGCGATTTTTGTTTCCGATCAACCTATCAAATTTCAGTCCATTCCGACACATTCGCGAAAAATGACGAAATTATCCTCGGGGAGGATTTTGTTTCCGATCAACCAGAAAAATTTGAGCCCATTCCGACACAGTCGCGAAAAATGACGAAATTGACCTCGGCGCGATTTTTGTTTCCGATCAACCTGTCAAATTTCAGCCCATTCCGATGCAGTCGTGAAAAATGACGAAATTATCCTCGACGAGAATTTTGTTTCCGATCGACCAGTCAAATTTTAGCCCATTCCGACATTGTCGTGAAAAATGACGAAATTGCCCCCGTCGCGATTTTTGTTTCCGATCAACCTGTCAAATTTTAGCCCATTCCGACACCGTCGCGAAAAATGACGAAATTGCCCCCGGCACGATTTTTGTTTCCGATCGATCTGTCAAATTTGAACCGATTTCGATACCGTTGCGAAAAACGACAAAATTGCCCCTGGCGCGATTTTTATTTCTGATTGATCTCTCAAATTTTAGCCGATTCCGACACCGTTGTGAAAAATTACGAAATTGCGTCCGACGTGATTTTTGTTTCCGATCAATCTGTCAAATTTGAGCCAATTTCAACACCGTCGCGAAAAATTACGAATCGCCCCCGGCGAGATTTTTGTTTCCCATCAATCTGTCAAATTTGAGCCAATTTCGACAACGTCGCGAAAAATTACGAAATCGCCCCCGGCGCGATTTTTGTTTCCGATCAACCTGTCTAATTTCAGCCCATTCCGACAAAGTCGCGAAAAATGATGAAATTATATTCGGCGCTGATTTTGTTTTCGATCAACCAGTCAAATTTTAGCCCATTCCGACATCGTCGTGAGAAATGACGAAATTGCCCCAGGCGCGATTTTTGTTTCCGATCAGCCTGTCAAATTTTAGCCAATTCCGACACAGTTGTGAAAATGACGAAATTCACTCGGCGCGATTTTTGTTCCCGATCAACCTGTCAAATTAGTGCCCATCCCGACACAGTCACGAAAAATGACGAAATTGACCCCGGCGCGTTTTTTGTTTCCGATCAACCTGTCAAATTTTAGCCTATTCCGACACAGTAGCGAAAAATGACGAAATTGCCCCGGCGTGATTTTTGTTCCCGATCAACCTGGCTAATTTGAGCCCATTTCGACATAGTCACGAAAAATGACGAAATTGACCCCGGTGCGATTTTTGTTTCCGATCAACCTGTCAAATTTCAGACCATTCCAACACGGCCGCGAAAAATGACGAAATTATCCCCGGCGCGATTTTTGTTTCCGATCAACCTGTCAAATATTAGCCCATTCCGACACAGTCGAGAAAAATGTCGAAATTGTCCCCGGCGCGATTTTTGTTTTTGATCAACCAGTCATATTTTAGCCAATTCCGACAGTTGCGAAAAGTCACGAAATTCACCCGGCGCGATTTTTGTTTCCGATCAACCTGTCAAATTTTAGCCCATTCCGACACCTTCGCGAAAAATGACGAAATTGACCTCAGCGCGATTTTTGTTTCCGATCAACCTGCCAAATTTCAGTCCATTCCGACACATTCGCGAAAAATGACGAAATTATCCTCGGCGCGAATTTTGTTTCCGATCGACCAGTCAAATTTTAGCCCATTCCGACATTGTCGTGAAAAATGATGAAATTGCCCCCGCCGCGATTTTTGTTTCCGATCAACCCGTCAAATTTTAGCCAATTCCGACACAGTCGAGAAAAATGACGAAATTGCCCCCGGCGCGATTTTTGTTTCCGATCAACCTGTCAAATTTCAGCCCATTCCGACGCAGTCGTGAAAAATGACGAAATTATCCTCGGCGCGAATTTTGTTTCCGATCGACCAGTCAAATTTTAGCCCATTCCGACATTGTCGTGAAAAATGATGAAATTGCCCCCGCCGCGATTTTTGTTTCCGATCAACCCGTCAAATTTTAGCCAATTCCGACACAGTTGTGAAAAATGACGAAATTCACTCGGCGCGGTTTTTGTTCCCGATCAACCTATCATATTTGAGCCCATCCCGATACAGTCACGAAAAATGACGAAATTGACCTCGGCGTGATTTTTGTTTCCGATCAACATGTCAAATTTTAGCCCATTCCGACACAGCAGGGAAAAATGACGAAATTGCGTCCGACGTGATTTTTGTTCCCGATCAACCTGTCAAATTTTAGCCAATTCTGACACAGTCGTGAAAAATGACGAAATTATCCTTGGCGCGGATTTTGTTTCAGATCGACCGGTCAAATTTTAGCCCATTCCGACATCGTCGTGAAAAATGACGAAATTGCCCCCGGCGCGATTTTTGTTTCTGATCAACCTGTCAAATTTTAGCCAATTCCGACACAGTTGTGAAAAATTACGAAATTCACTCGGCGCGTTTTTTGCTCCCGATCAACCTGTCAAATTTGAGCCCATTCCGACACAGTCACGAAAAATGACGAAATTGACCCCGGCGCGATTTTTGTTTCCGATCAACGTGACAAATTTTAGCCAATTCCGACACAGTTGCGAAAAATGACGAAATTCACCCGGGGCGGTTTTTGTTCACGATCAACTTGTCAAATTTGAGCCAATTCCGACACAGTCGCGAAAAATGACGAAATTGACCTCGGCGCGATTTTTGTTTCCGATCAACCTGTCAAATTTCAGTCCATTCCGACACATTCGCGAAAAATGACGAAATTATCCTCGGCGCGGATTTTGTTTCGGATCAACTTGTCAAACTTGAGCCCATTCCGGCACAGTAACGAAAATTGATGAAATTGACCTCGGGGCGATTTTTGTTTCCGATCAACCTGTCAAATTTCAGCCCATTCCGACACAGTCGTGAAAAATGACGAAATTATCCTCGGCGCGAATTTTGTTTCCGATCAACCAGTCAAATTTTAGCCCATTCTGACATCATCGTGAAAAATGATGAAATTGCCCCCGGCGCGATTTTTGTTTCCGATCAACCTGTCAAATTTTAGCCAATTTCGACACAGTTGTGAAGAATGACGAAATTCAATCGGGGCGATTTTCGTTCCCGATCAACCTGTCAAATTTGAGTCCATCCCGACACAGTCACGAAAAATGACGAAATTGACCCCGGCGCGATTTTTGTTTCCGATCAACCTGTCAACTTTTAGCCTATTCCGACACAGTAGCGAAAAATGACGAAATTGCCCTCGGCGTGATTTTTGTTCCCGATCAACGTGTCAAATTTGAGCCCATTCCGACACAGTCACGAAAAATAACAAAATTGACCCCGGAGCGATTTTTGTTTCCGATCAACCTGTCAAATTTCAGCCCATTCCGACACGGTCGCGAAAAACGACGAAATTATCCCCGGCGCGATTTTTGTTCCCGATCAACCAGTCAAATATTAGCCCATTCCGACACAGTCGCGAAAAATGTCGAAATTGTCCCTGGCGCGATTTTTGTTTTTTATCAACCAGTTAAATTTTAGCCAATTCCGACACAGTTGCGAAAAGAGACGAAATTCACCCGGAGCGATTTTTGTTTCCAATCAACCTGTCAAATTTTAGCCCATTCCGACACCTTCGTGAAAAATGACGAAATAGCCCCAGCGCAGTTTTTGTTTCCGATCAACCTGTCAAATTTTAGCCAATTCCGACACAGTCGCGAAAAATGAAGAAATTGCCCCCGATGCGGTTATTGTTCCCGATCAACCAGTCAAATTTTAGACCATTCCGACACCATTGCAAAAAATGACGAAATTGCCCCCGGCGCGATTTTTGTTCCCGATCAACCTGTCAAATTTGAGCCCATTCCGACACAGTCGCGAAAAATGACGGAATTGAACTCGGCGCGATTTTTGTTTCCCATCAACCTGCCAAATTTCAGTCCATTCCGACACATTCGCGAAAAATGACAAAATTATCCTCGGCGCGGATTTTGTTTCCGATCAACCTGACAAATTTGAGCCCATTCCGACACAGTCGCGAAAAATGACGAAATTGACCTCGGCGCTATTTTTGTTTCCGATCAACCTGTCAAATTTCAGCCCATTCCGACGCAGTCGTGAAAAATGACGAAATTATCCTCGGCGCGAATTTTGTTTTCGATCGACCTGTCAAATTTTAGCCCATTCCGACATTGTCGTGAAAAATGACGAAATTGCCCCCGTCGCGATTTTTGTTTCCGATCAACCCGTCAAATTTTAGCCAATTCCGACACAGTTGTGAAAAATGACGAAATTCACTCGGCGCGGTTTTTGTTCCCGATCAACCTGTCAAATTTGAGCTCATCCCGATACAGTCACGAAAAATGACGAAATTGACCTCGGCGTGATTTTTGTTTCCGATCAACATGTCAAATTTTAGCCCATTCCGACACAGTAGCGAAAAATGACGAAATTGCGTCCGACGTGATTTTTGTTCCCGATCAACCTGTCAAATTTGAGCCCATTCCGACACAGTCCCGATAAATGACGAAATTGACGCCGACGCGATTTTTGTTTCCGATCAACCTGTCTAATTTCAGCCCATTCCGACACAGTCGCGAAAAATGATGAAATTATACTCGGCGCGGATTTTGTTTCCGATCAACCAGTCAAATTTTAGCCCATTCCGACATCGTCGTGAAAAATGACGAAATTACCCCCGGCGCGATTTTTGTTTCCGATCAATCGGTCAAATTTTAGACGATTCCGACACCGTCGCGAAAAATGACGAAATTGGCCCCGGCGCGATTTTTGTTTTTGATCAATCGGTCAAATTTTAGCCGATTCCGACACCGTCGCGAAAAATGACGAAATTGGCCCCGGCGCGATTTTTGTTTTTGATCAATCGGTCAAATTTTAGCCGATTCCGACACCGTCGCGAAAAATGACGAAATTGCCCCCGGCGCGATTTTTGTTTCCGATCAACCTGTCAAATTTCAGCCCATTTCGACACAGTAGCGAAAAATGACGAAATTGCCCCGGCGTGATTTTTGTTCCCGATCAACCTGGCTAATTTGAGCCCATTCCGACACAGTCGCGAAAAATGACGAAATTGACCTCGGTGCGATTTTTGTTTCCGATCAACCTGTCAAATTTCAGACCATTCCAACACGGTCGCGAAAAATGAAGAAATTATCCCCGGCGCGATTTTTGTTTCCGATCAACCTGTCAAATATTAGCCCATTCCGACACAGTCGCGAAAAATGTCGAAATTGGCCCCGGCGCGATTTTTGTTTTTGATCAACCAGTCATATTTTAGCCAATTCCGACAGTTGCGAAAAGTGACGAAATTCACCCGGCGCGATTTTTGTTTCCGATCAACCTGTCAAATTTTAGCCAATTCCGACACCTTCGAAAAAAAAATGACGAAGTAGCCCCCGGTGCAGTTTTTGTTTCCGATAAACCTGTCAAATTTTAGCCAATTTCGACACAGTCGCGAAAAATGAAGAAATTGCCGCCAATGCGATTATTGTTCCCGATCAACCAGTCAAATTTTAGCCCATTCCGACACCATTGTAAAAAATGATGAAATTACCCCCGACACGATTTTTGTTACCGATCAACCTGTCAAATTTCAGCCCATTCCGACACAGTCGCGAAAAATGGCGAAATTGACCTCGTCGCGATATTTGTTCCCGATCAACCTGTCAAATTTGAGCCCATTCCGACACAGTCGCAAAAAATGACGAAATTGACCCCGGCGTGATTTTTGTTTCCGATCAACCTGTCAAATTTCAGCCCATTCCGACACCGTCGCGAAAAATGACGAAATTATCTCCGGCGCAGTTTTTGTTTCCGATCAACCAGTCAAATTTTAGCCCATTCCGACACAGTCGCGAAAAATGACGAAATTGCACCTGGCACGGTTATTGTTCCCGATCAGCCAGTCAAATTTTAGCACATTCCGACACCATTGCAAAAAATGACGAAATTGCCCCCGGCGCGGTTTTTGTTCCCGATCAACCTGTCAAATTTGAGCCCATTCCGACACAGTCGCCAAAAATGACGAAATTGACCTCGGCGCGATTTTTGTTTCCGATCAACCTGTCAAATTTCAGTCCATTCCGACACATTCGCAAAAAAATACGAAATTATCCTCCGCGCGGATTTTGTTTCCGATCAACCAGTCAAATTTTAGCCCATTCCGACATCGTCGCGAAAAATGACCAAATTGCCCCCGGGGCGATATTTGTTTCCGATCACCATGTCAAATTTTATCCAATTCGGACACAGTTGCGAAAAATGACGAAATTCACCCGACGAGGTTTTGTTCCCGATCAACTTGTCAAATTTTAGCCCATTCCGACACAGTCGCAAAAAATGACGAAATTGACCCCGACGCGATTTTTGTTTCCGATCAACCTGTGAAATTTCAGCCCATTCTGAAACGATCGCGAAAAATGACGAAATTATCTCCGGCGCGGTTTTTGTTTCCGATCAGCCAGTCAAATTTTAGCCCATTCCGACACCGTCACGAAAAATGATAAAATAGCGCCCGGCAAAGTTTTCGTTTCCGATCAACCTGTCAAATTTTAGCCAATTCCGACACAATGGCGAAAAATGACGAAATTGCCCCTGGCGCGATTTTTGTTCCCGATCAAACTGTCAAATTTTAGCCCATTCCGTCACCATTGCAAAAAATAACGAAATTGCCCCCGGCGCAGTTTTTGTTTCCTATCAACCTGTCAAATTTTAGCCAATTCCGACACAGTTGCGAAAAATGAAGAAATTGCCCCCGACGCGGTTATTGTTCTCGATCAACCAGTAAAATCTTAGCCCATTCCGATACCATTGCAAAAAATGATGAAATTGCCCCCGACGCGGTTTTTGTTCCCGATCAACCTGTCAAATTTCTGCCCATTCTGACACAGTCGCAAAAAATGACGAAATTGACCTCGGTGCGATTTTTGTTCCCGATCAAACTGTCAAATTTGAGCCCATTCCAACACAGTCGCGAAAAATGACGAAATTGACCCCGGCGTGATTTTTGTGTCCGATCAACCTGTCAAATTTCAGCCCATTCCGATACTGTCGCGAAAAATGACGAAATTATCTCCGGCGCGATTTTTGTTTCAGATCAACCTGTCAAATTTTAGCCCATTCCGACACAGTCGCGAAAAATGACGAAATATCCCCCGGTGCGGTTATTGTTCCCGATCAAACTGTCAAATTTGAGCCCATTCCAACACAGTCGCGAAAAATGACGAAATTGACCCCGGCGTGATTTGTGTCCGATCAACCTGTCAAATTTCAGCCCATTCCGATACCGTCTCGAAAAATGACGAAATTATCTCCGGCGCGGTTTTTGTTTCAGATCAACCTGTCAAATTTTAACCCATTCCGACACAGTCGCGAAAAATGACGAAATAGCCCCCGGTGCGGTTATTCTTCCCGATCAACCAGTCAAATTTTAGCCCATTCCGACACCATTGCAAAAAATGACGAAATTACCCTTGCGCGATTTTTGTTTCCGATCAACCTGTCAAATTTTAGCCAATTCTGACACAGTCGTGAAAAATGACGAAATTATCCTCGGCGCGGATTTTGTTTCAGATCAACCGGTCAAATTTTAGCCCATTCCGACATCGTCGTGAAAAATGACGAAATTGCCCCCGGCGCGATTTTTGTTTCTGATCAACCTGTCAAATTTTAGCCAATTCCGACACAGTTGAGAAAAATGACGAAATTCACTCGGCGCGTTTTTTGCTCCCGATCAACCTGTCAAATTTTAGCCCATTCCGACACAGTCACGAAAAATGACGAAATTGACCCCGGCGCGATTTTTGTTTCCGATCAACCTGTCAAATTTTAGCCCATTCCGACACAGTCACGAAAAATGACGAAATTGACCCCGGCGCGATTTTTGTTTCCGATCAACGTGTCAAATTTTAGCAAATTCCCACACAGTTGCGAAAAATGACGAAATTCACCCGACGCGATTTTTGTTCCCGATCAACCTGTCAAATTTGAGCCCATTCCGACACAGTCGCGAAAAATGACGAAATAGCCCCCGGTTTGCAAAAAATGACGAAATTGCCCCCGACGCGATTTTTGTTTCCGATCAACCTGTCAAATTTCAGCCCATTCCGACACCGTCGCGAAAAATGACGAAATTATCTCCGGCGCGGTTTTTGTTTCCGATCAACTAGTCAAATTTTATCCCATTCCGACATAGTCGCGAAAAATGACGAAATAGCCCCCGGTGAGGTTATTGTTCCTGATCAACCAGTTAAATTTTAGCCCTTTCCGACACCATTGCAAAAAATGACGAAATTGCCCCCGGCGCGATTTTTGTTCCCGATCAACCTGTCAAATTTGAGCCCATTCCGACACAGTCGCGAAAAATGACGAAATTGACCTCGGCGCGATTTTTGTTTCCGATCAACCTGCCAAATTTCAGTCCATTCCGACACATTCGCGAAAAATGACGAAATTATCCTCGGCGCGGATTTTGTTTCCGATCAACCTGTCAAATTTGAGCCCATTCCGACACAGTCGCGATAAATGACGAAATTGACCCCGGCGCGATTTTTGTTTCCGATCAACCTCTCAAATTTGAGCCCATTCCGACACAGTCGCGAAAAATGATGAAATTATACTCAGCGCGGATTTTGTTTCCGATCGACCAGTCAAATTTTAGCCCATTCCGACATCGTCGCGAAAAATGAAGAAATTGCCGCCGGCGCGATTTTTGTTTCCGATCAACCTGTCAAATTTTAGCCAATTCCGACACAGTTGTGAAAAATGACGAAATTCACTCGGCGGGATTTTTGTTCCCGATCAACCTGTCAAATTTGAGCCCATCCCGACACAGTCACGAAAAATGACGAAATTGACCCCGGCGCGATTTTTGTTTCCGATCAACCTGTCAAATTTTAGCCTATTCCGACACAGTAGCGAAAAATGACGAAATTGCCCCGGCGTGATTTTTGTTTCCGATCAACATGTCAAATTTTAGCCCATTCCGACACGGTAGCGAAAAATGACGAAATTGCGTCCGACGTGATTTTTGTTCCCGATCAACCTCTCAAATTTGAGCCCATTCCGACACAGTCGCGATAAATGACGAAATTGACCCCGGCGCGATTTTTGTTTCCGATCAACCTGTCTAATTTCAGCCCATTCCGACACAGTCGCGAAAAATGATGAAATTATACTCGGCGCGGATTTTGTTTCCGATCAACCAGTCAAATTTTAGCCCATTCCGACATCGTCGTGAAAAATGACGAAATTGCCGACGGCGCGATTTTTGTTTCCGATTAACCTGTCAAATTTTAACCAATTCCGACACAGTTGTGAAAAATGACGAAATTCACTCGGCGCGATTTTTGTTCCCGATCAACCTATCAAATTTGAGCCCATCCTGACACAGTCACGAAAAATGACGAAATTGACCCCGGCTCGATTTTTGTTTCCGATCAACCTGTCAAATTTTAGCCTATTCCGACACAGTAGCGAAAAATGACGAAATTGCCCCGGCGTGATTTTTGTTCCCGATCAACCTGGCTAATTTGAGCCCATTCCGACACAGTCGCGAAAAATGACGAAATTCACCCGGCGCGATTTTTGTTTCCGATCAACCGATCAAATTTTAGCCCATTCCGACACCTTCGCGAAAAATGACGAAGTAGCCCCCGGTGCAGTTTTTGTTTCCGATCAACCTGTTAAATTTTAGCAAATTTCGACACAGTCGCGAAAAATGAAGAAATTGCCCCCGATGCGAATATTGTTCCCGATCAACCAGTCAAATTTTAGCCCATTCCGACACCATTGTAAAAAATGATGAAATTGCCCCCGGCACGATTTTTGTTCCCGATCAACCTGTCAAATTTCAGCCCATTCCGACACAGTCGCGAAAAATGACGAAATTGCCCTCGGCGCGATATTTGTTCCCGATCAACCTGTCAAATTTGAGCCCATTCCGACACAGTCGTGAAAAATGACGAAATTGACCCCGGCGTGATTTTTGTTTCCGATCAACCTGTCAAATTTCAGCCCATTCCGACACAGTCGCGAAAAATGACGAAATTGCCCTCGGCGCGATATTTGTTCCCGATCAACCTGTCAAATTTGAGCCCATTCCGACACAGTCGTGAAAAATGACGAAATTGACCCCGGCGTGATTTTTGTTTCCGATCAACCTGTCAAATTTCAGCCCATTCCGACACAGTCGCGAAAAATGACGAAATTGCCCTCGGCGCGATATTTGTTCCCGATCAACCTGTCAAATTTGAGCCCATTCCGACACAGTCGCGAAAAATGACGAAATTGCCCTCGGCGCGATTTTTGTTTCCGATCAACCTGTCAAATTTCAGTCCATTCCGACACATTCGCAAAAAATTACGAAATTATCCTCCGCGCGAATTTTGTTTCCGATCAACCAGTCAAATTTTAGCCCATTCCGACATCGTCGCGAAAAATGACCAAATTGCCCCCGGGGCGATTTTTGTTTCCGATCACCCTGTCAAATTTTATCCAATTCGGACACAGTTGCGAAAAATGATGAAATTCACCCGACGAGGTTTTGTTCCCGATCAACTTGTCAAATTTGAGCCCATTCCGACACAGTCGCAAAAAATGACGAAATTGACCCCGACGTGATTTTTGTTTCCGATCAACCTGTGAAATTTCAGCCCCTTCCGAAACGATCGCGAAAAATGACGAAATTATCTCCGGCGCGGTTTTTGTTTCCGATCAACCAGTCAAATTTTAGCCCATTCCGACACCGTCACGAAAAATGATAAAATAGCCCCCGGTAAAGTTTTCGTTTCCGATCAAGCTGTCAAATTTTAGCCAATTCCGACACAATCGCGAAAAATGACGAAATTGCCCCTGGCGCGATTTTTGTTCCCGATCAAACTGTCAAATTTTAGCCCATTCCGTCACCATTGCAAAAAATAACGAAATTGCCCCCGGCGCAGTTTTTGTTTCCTATCAACCTGTCAAATTTTAGCCAATTCCGACACAGTTGCGAAAAATGAAGAAATTGCCCCCGACGCGGTTATTGTTCTCGATCAACCAGTAAAATTTTAGCCCATTCCGACACCATTGCAAAAAATGATGAAATTGCCCCCGACGCGGTTTTTGTTCCCGATCAACCTGTCAAATTTCAGCCCATTCTGACATAGTCGCAAAAAATGACGAAATTGACCTCGGTGCGATTTTTGTTCCCGATCAAAATGTCAAATTTGAGCCCATTCCAACACAGTCGCGAAAAATGACGAAATTGACCCCGGCGTGATTTTTGTGTCCGATCATCCCGTCAAATTTCAGCCCATTCCGATACCGTCGCGAAAAATGACGAAATTATCTCCGGCGCGGTTTTTGTTTCAGATCAACCAGTCAAATTTTAGCCCATTCCGACACCATTGCAAAAAATGACGAAATTACCCTTGCGCGATTTTTGTTTCCGATCAACCTGTCAAATTTTAGCCAATTCTGACACAGTCGTGAAAAATGACGAAATTATCCTCGTCGCGGATTTTGTTTCAGATCAACCGGTCAAATTTTAGCCCATTCCGACATCTTCGTGAAAAATGACGAAATTGCCCCCGGCGCGATTTTTGTTTCCGATCAACCCGTCAAATTTTGGCCAATTCCGACACAGTTGTGAAAAATGACGAAATTCACTCGGCGCGATTTTTGTTCCCGACCAACCTGTCAAATTTGAGCCCATCCCGATACAGTCACGAAAAATGACGAAATTGACCTCGGGGCGATTTTTGTTTCCGATCAACCTCTCAAATTTGAGCCCATTCCGACTTCGCCGCGAAAAATGACGAAATTACACCCGGCGCGGTTTTTGTTCCCGATCAACCTCTCAAATTTGAGCCCATTCCGACTTCGCCGCGAAAAATGACGAAATTACACCCGGCGCGGTTTTTGTTCCCGATCAACCTCTCAAATTTGAGCCCATTCCGACTTCGCCGCGAAAAATGACGAAATTACACCCGGCGCGGTTTTTGTTCCCGATCAACCTCTCAAATTTGAGCCCATTCCGACTTCGCCGCGAAAAATGACGAAATTACACCCGGCGCGGTTTTTGTTCCCGATCAACCTCTCAAATTTGAGCCCATTCCGACTTCGCCGCGAAAAATGACGAAATTACACCCGGCGCGGTTTTTGTTCCCGATCAACCTCTCAAATTTGAGCCCATTCCGACTTCGCCGCGAAAAATGACGAAATTACACCCGGCGCGGTTTTTGTTCCCGATCAACCTCTCAAATTTGAGCCCATTCCGACACAGTCGCGAAAAATGATGAAATTATACTCGGCGCGGATTTTGTTTCCGATCAACCAGTCAAATTTTAGCCCATTCCGACATCGTCGTGAAAAATGAAGAAATTGCCGCCGGCGCGATTTTTGTTTTCGATCAACCTGTCAAATTTTAGCCAATTCCGACACAGTTGTGAAAAATGACGAAATTCACTCGGCGCGATTTTTGTTCCCGATTAACCTGTCAAATTTGAGCCCATCCCGACACAGTCACGAAAAATGACGAAATTGACCCCGACGCGATTTTTGTTTCCGATCAACCTGTCAAATTTTAGCCTATTCCGACGCAGTAGCGAAAAATAAAGAAATTGCCCCGGTGTGATTTTTGTTTCCGATCAACATGTCAAATTTTAGCCCATTCCGACACGGTAGCGAAAAATGATGAAATTGCGTCCGACGTGATTTTTGTTCCCGATCAACCTCTCAAATTTGAGCCCATTCCTACACAGTCGCGATAAATGACGAAATTGACCCCGGCGCGATTTTTGTTTCCGATCAACCTGTCGAATTTCAGCCCATTCCGACACAGTCGCGAAAAATGATGAAATTATACTCGGCGCGGATTTTGTTTCCGATCAACCAGTCAAATTTTAGCCCATTCCGACATCGTCACGAAAAATGACGAAATTGCCGTCGGCGCTATTTTTGTTTCCGATCAACCTGTCAAATTTTAGCCAATTCCGACACAGTTGTGAAAGATGACGAAATTCACTCGGCGCGATTTTTGTTCCCGATCAACCTTTCAAATTTGAGCCCATCCCGACACAGTCACGAAAAATGACGAAATTGACCCCGGCTCGATTTTTGTTTCCGATCAACCTGTCAAATTTTAGCCTATTCCGACACAGTAGCGAAAAATGACGAAATTGTCCCGGCGTGATTTTTGTTCCCGATCAACCTGGCTAATTTGAGCCCATTCCGACACAGTCGCGAAAAATGACGAAATTGACCCCGGCGCGATTTTTGTTTCCGATCAACCTGTCAAATTTCAGACCATTCCAACACGGTCGCGAAAAATGACGAAATTATCCCCGGCGCGATTTTTGTTTCCGATCAACCTGTCAAATATTCGCCCATTCCGACACAGTCGCGAAAAATGTCGAAATTGTCCCCGGCGCGATTTTTGTTTTTGATCAACCAGTCATATTTTAGCCAATTTCGACAGTTGCGAAAAGTGACGAAATTCACCCGGCGCGATTTTTGTTTCCGATCGACCTATCAAATTTTAGCCCATTCCGACACCATCGCGAGAAATGACGAAGTAGCGCCCGGTGCAGTTTTTGTTTCCGATCAACCTATCAAATTTTGGCAAATTTCGACACAGTCGCGAAAAATGAAGAAATTGCCCCCGATGCGATTATTGTTCCCGATCAACCAGTCAAATTTTAGCCCATTCCGACACCATTGTAAAAAATGATGAAATTGCCCCCGGCACGATTTTTGTTTCCGATCAACCTGTCAAATTTCAGACCATTCCGACACAGTCGCGAAAAATGACGAAATTATCCCCGGCGCGATTTTTGTTTCCGATCAACCTGTCAAATATTAGCCCATTCCGACACAGTCGCGAAAAATGTCGAAATTGTCCCCGGCGCGATTTTTGTTTTTGATCAACCAGTCATATTTTAGCCAATTCCGACAGTTGCGAAAAGTGACGAAATTCACCCGGCGCGATTTTTGTTTCCGATCAACCTGTCAAATTTTAGCTCATTCCGACACCTTCGCGAAAAATGACGAAGTAGCCCCCGGTGCAGTTTTTGTTTCCGATCAACCTGTCAAATTTTAGCCAATTTCGACACAGTCGCGAAAAATGAAGAAATTGCCCCCGATGCGATTATTGTTCCCGATCAACCAGTCAAATTTTAGCCCATTCCGACACCATTGTAAAAAATGATGAAATTGCCCCCGGCACGATTTTTGTTCCCGATCAACCTGTCAAATTTCAGCCCATTCCGACAAAGTCGCGAAAAATGACGAAATTGACCTCGGCGCGATATTTGTTCCAGATCAACCTGTCAAATTTGAGCCCATTCCGACACAGTCGCGAAAAATGACGAAATTGACCCCGGCGTGATTTTTGTTTCCGATCAACCTGTCAAATTTCAGCCCATTCCGACACCGTCGCGAAAAATGACGAAACTATCTCCGGCGCAGTTTTTGTTTCCGATCAACCAGTCAAATTTTAGCCCATTCTGACACAGTCGCGAAAAATGACGAAATTGCACCTGGCACGGTTATTGTTCCCGATCAACCAGTCAAATTTTAGCACATTCCGACACCATTGCAAAAAATGACGAAATTGCCCCCGACGCGATTTTTGTTCCCGATCAACCTGTCAAATTTGAGCCCATTCCGACACAGTCGCGAAAAATGACGAAATTGACCTCGGCGCGATTTTTGTTTCCGATCAACCTGTCAAATTTCAGTCCATTCCGACACATTCGCAAAAAATTACGAAATTATCCTCCGCGCGGATTTTGTTTCCGATCAACAAGTCAAATTTTAGCCCATTCCGACATCGTCGCGAAAAATGACCAAATAGCCCCCGGGGCGATTTTTGTTTCCGATCACCCTGTCAAATTTTATCCAATTCGGACACAGTTGCGAAAAATGACGAAATTCACCCGACGAGGTTTTGTTCCCGATCAACTTGTCAAATTTTAGCCCATTCCGACACAGTCGCAAAAAATGACGAAATTGACCCCGACGCGATTTTTGTTTCCGATCAACCTGTGAAATTTCAGCCCATTCCGAAACGATCGCGAAAAATGACGAAAATATCTCCGGCGCGGTTTTTGTTTCCGATCAACCAGTCAAATTTTAGCCCATTCCGACACCGTCCCTAAAAATGATAAAATAGCCCCCGGCAAAGTTTTCGTTCCCGATCAACCTGTCAAATTTTAGCCAATTCCGACACAATCGCGAAAAATGACGAAATTGCCCCTGGCGCGATTTTTGTTCCCGATCAAACTGTCAAATTTTAGCCCATTCCGTCACCATTGCAAAAAATAACGAAATTGCCCCCGGCGCAGTTTTTGTTTCAGATCAACCTGTCAAATTTTAGCCCATTCCGACACAGTCGCGAAAAATGATGAAATAGCCCCCGGTGCGGTTATTGTTCCCGATCAACCAGTCAAATTTTAGCCCATTCCGACACCATTGCAAAAAATGACGAAATTACCCTTGCGCGATTTTTGTTTCCGATCAACCTGTCAAATTTTAGCCAATTCTGACACAGTCGTGAAAAATGACGAAATTATCCTCGTCGCGGATTTTGTTTCAGATCAATCGGCCAAATTTTAGCCCATTCCGACATCGTCGTGAAAAATGACGAAATTGCCCCGGCGCGATTTTTGTTTCCGATCAACCCGTCAAATTTTAGCCAATTCCGACACAGTTGTGAAAAATGACGAAATTCACTCGGCGCGATTTTTGTTCCCGATCAACCTGTCAAATTTCAGCCCATTCTGACACAGTCGCGAAAAATGACGAAATTGCCCTCGGCGTGATTTTTGTTCACGATCAACCTGTCAAATTTGAGCCCATCCCGACACAGTCACGAAAAATGACGAAATTGACCTCGGTGCGATTTTTGTTTCCGATCAACCTGTCAAATTTCAGCCCATTCTGACACAGTCGCGAAAAATGACGAAATTGCCCTCGGCGTGATTTTTGTTCACGATCAACCTGTCAAATTTGAGCCCATCCCGACACAGTCACGAAAAATGACGAAATTGACCTCGGTGCGATTTTTGTTTCCGATCAACCTGTCAAATTTCAGCCCATTCTGACACAGTCGCGAAAAATGACGAAATTGCCCTCGGCGTGATTTTTGTTCACGATCAACCTGTCAAATTTGAGCCCATCCCGACACAGTCACGAAAAATGACGAAATTGACCTCGGTGCGATTTTTGTTTCCGATCAACCTGTCAAATTTCAGCCCATTCTGACACAGTCGCGAAAAATGACGAAATTGCCCTCGGCGTGATTTTTGTTCACGATCAACCTGTCAAATTTGAGCCCATCCCGACACAGTCACGAAAAATGACGAAATTGACCTCGGTGCGATTTTTGTTTCCGATCAACCTGTCAAATTTCAGCCCATTCTGACACAGTCGCGAAAAATGACGAAATTGCCCTCGGCGTGATTTTTGTTCACGATCAACCTGTCAAATTTGAGCCCATCCCGACACAGTCACGAAAAATGACGAAATTGACCTCGGTGCGATTTTTGTTTCCGATCAACCTGTCAAATTTCAGCCCATTCTGACACAGTCGCGAAAAATGACGAAATTGCCCTCGGCGTGATTTTTGTTCACGATCAACCTGTCAAATTTGAGCCCATCCCGACACAGTCACGAAAAATGACGAAATTGACCTCGGTGCGATTTTTGTTTCCGATCAACCTGTCAAATTTCAGCCCATTCTGACACAGTCGCGAAAAATGACGAAATTGCCCTCGGCGTGATTTTTGTTCACGATCAACCTGTCAAATTTGAGCCCATCCCGACACAGTCACGAAAAATGACGAAATTGACCTCGGTGCGATTTTTGTTTCCGATCAACCTGTCAAATTTCAGCCCATTCTGACACAGTCGCGAAAAATGACGAAATTGCCCTCGGCGTGATTTTTGTTCACGATCAACCTGTCAAATTTGAGCCCATCCCGACACAGTCACGAAAAATGACGAAATTGACCTCGGTGCGATTTTTGTTTCCGATCAACCTGTCAAATTTCAGCCCATTCTGACACAGTCGCGAAAAATGACGAAATTGCCCTCGGCGTGATTTTTGTTCACGATCAACCTGTCAAATTTGAGCCCATCCCGACACAGTCACGAAAAATGACGAAATTGACCTCGGTGCGATTTTTGTTTCCGATCAACCTGTCAAATTTCAGCCCATTCTGACACAGTCGCGAAAAATGACGAAATTGCCCTCGGTGCGATTTTTGTTTCCGATCAACCTGTCAAATTTTAGCCAATTCCGACACAGTCGCGAAAGACGAAGAAATTGCCCCCGATGCGGTTATTGTTCCCGATGAACCAGTCAAATTTTAGACCATTCCGACACCATTAAAAAAAATGATGAAATTGCCCCCGGCGCGATTTTTGTTCCCGATCAACCTGTCAAATTTCAGCCCATTCTGACACAGTCGCGAAAAATGACGAAATTGACGTCGGCGCGATATTTGTTCCCGAACAACCTATCAAATTTGAGCCCATTCCGACACAGTTGCGAAAAATGACGAAATTAACCCCGGCGTGATTTTTGTTTCCGATCAACCAGTCAAATTTCAGCCCATTCCGACACCGTCGTGAAAAATGACGAAATTATCTCCGGCGCAGTTTTTGTTTCCGATCAACCAGTCAAATTTTAGCCCATTCCGACACATTCGCGAAAAATGACGAAATTGCACCCGGCGCGATTATTGTTCCCGATCAACGAGTCAAATTTTAGCACATTCCAACACCATTGCAAAAAATGACGAAATTGCCCCCGGCGAGGTTTTTGTTCCCGATCAACCTGTCAAATTTGAACCCATTCTGACACAGTCGCGAAAAATGACGAAATTATCCTCTGCGCGGATTTTGTTTCCGATCAACCAGTCAAATTTTAGCCCATTCCGACATCGTCACGAAAAATGACGAAATTGCCCCCAGGGCGATTTTTGTTTCCGATCAACCTGTCAAATTTTAGCCAATTCCGACACAGTTGCTAAAAATGACGAAATTCACCCGACGCGATTTTTGTTCCCGATCAACCTGTCAAATTTGAGCCCACTCCGACACAATCGTAAAAAATGATGAAATTGACCCAGACGCGATTTTTGTTTCCTATCAACCTGTGAAATTTCAGCCCATTCCGAAACGGTCGCGAAAAATGACGAAATTATCTCCGGCGCGATTTTTGTTTCCGATTAACCAATCAAATTTTAGCCCGTTCTGACACCGTCACGAAAAATAATGAAATAGCCCCCGGCGCAGTTTTCGTTTCCGATCAACCTATCAAATTTAGCCAATTCCGACACAATCGCAAAAAATGAAGAAATTGCCCCTGGCGCGATTTTTGTTCCCGATCAACAGTCAAATTTTAGCCCATTCCGACACCATTGCAAAAAATAACGAAATTACCCCCGACGCAGTTTTTGTTTCCGATCAACCTGTCAAATTTTAGCCAATTCCGACACAGTTGCGAAAAATGAAGAAATTGACCCCGACGCAATTATTGTTCTCGATCAACCAGTCAAATTTTAGCCCATTCCGACACCATTGCAAAAAATGATGAAATTGCCCCCCGCGCGATTTTTGTTCCCGATCAACCTGTCAAATTTCAGCCCATTCCGACACAGTCGCGAAAAATGACGAAATTGACCTCGGCGCGATTTTTGTTCCCGATCAACTTGTCAAATTTGAGCCCATTCCGACCCAGTCGCGAAAAATGACGAAATTGACCCTAGCGTGATTTTTGTTTCCGATCAACCTGTCAAATTTCAGCCCATTCCGACACCGTCGCGAAAAATGACGAAATTATCTCCGGCGCGATTTTTGTTTCCGATCAACCAGTCAAATTTTAGCCCATTTCGACACAGTCGCGAAAAATGACGAAATAGCCCATGGTGCGGTCATTGTTCCCGATCAACCAGTTAAATTTTAGCCCTTTCCGACACCATTGCAAAAAATGACGAAATTGCCCCCGGCGCGAATTTTGTTCCCGATAAACCTGTCAAATTTCAGTCGATTCCGACACATTCGTGAAAAATGACGAAATTAAACTCTGCCCGGATTTTGTTTCCGATCAACCAGTCAAATTTTAGCCCATTCCGAGATCGTCGCGAAAAATGACGAAATTGCCCCCGGCGCGATTTTTGTTTCCGATCAACCTGTCAAATTTTAGCCAATTCCGACATAGTCGTGAAAAATGATGAAATTGCCCCCGGCGCGATTTTTGTTTCCGATCAACCCGTCAAATTTTAGCCAATTCCGACATAGTTGTGAAAAATGAAGAAATTCACTCGGCGCGATTTTTGTTCACGATCAACCTATCAAATTTTAGCCCATTCCGACACAGTTGTGAAAAATGACGAAATTCACTCGGCGCGATTTTTGTTCCCGATCAAACTGTCAAATTTGAGCCCATTACAACACAGTCGCGAAAAATGACGAAATTGACCCCGGCGTGATTTTTGTGTCCGATCAACCTGTCAAATTTCAGCCCATTCCGATACCGTCGCGAAAAATGACGAAATTATCTCCGGCGCGATTTTTGTTTCAGATCAACCTGTAAAATTTTAGCCCATTCCGACACAGTCGCGAAAAATGACGAAATAGCCCCCGGTGCGGTTATTGTTCCCGATCAACCAGTCAAATTTTAGCCCATTCCGACACCATTGCAAAAAATGACGAAATTACCCTTGCGCGATTTTTGTTTCCGATCAACCTGTCAAATTTTAGCCAATTCTGACACAGTCGTGAAAAATGACGAAATTATCCTCGTCGCGAATTTTGTTTCAGATCAACCGGTCAAATTTTAGCCCATTCCGACATCGTCGTGAAAAATGACGAAATTGCCCCCGGCGCGATTTTTGTTTCCGATCAACCAGTCAAATTTTAGCCAATTCCGACACAGTTGTGAAAAATGAAGAAATTCACTCGGCGCGATTTTTGTTCCCGATCAAACTGTCAAATTTGAGCCCATTCCAACACAGTCGCGAAAAATGACGAAATTGACCCCGGCGTGATTTTTGTGTCCGATCAACCTGTCAAATTTCAGCCCATTCCGATACCGTCGCGAAAAGTGACGAAATTATCTCCGGCGCGGTTTTTGTTTCAGATCAACCTGTCAAATTTTAGCCCATTCCGACACAGTCGCGAAAAATGACGAAATAGCCCCGGTGCGGTTATTGTTCCCGATCAACCAGTCAAATTTTAGCCCATTCCGACACCATTGTAAAAAATGACGAAATTACCCTTGCGCGATTTTTGTTTCCGATCAACCTGTCAAATTTTAGCCAATTCTGACACAGTCGTGAAAAATGACGAAATTATCCTCGTCGCGGATTTTGTTTCAGGTCAACCGGTCAAATTTTAGCCCATTCCGACATCGTCGTGAAAAATGACGAAATTGCCCCCGGCGCGATTTTTGTTTCCAATCAACCCGTCAAATTTTAGCCAATTCCGACACAGTTGTGAAAAATGACGAAATTCACTCGGCGCGATTTTTGTTCCCGACCAACCTGTCAAATTTGAGCCGATTTCGACACAGTCACGAAAAATGACGAAATTGACCTCGGCGCGATTTTTGTTTCCGATCAACATGTCCAATTTTAGCCAATTCCGACACAGTTGCGAAAAATGACGAAATTCACCCGGGGCGGTTTTTGTTCCCGATCAACCTGTCAAATTTGAGCCAATTCCGACACAGTCACGAAAAATGACGAAATTGTCCTCGGTGCGATTTTTGTTTCCGATCAACCTGTCAAATTTCAGCCCATTCCGACACAGTCGTGAAAAATGACGAAATTATCCTCGGGGCGGATTTTGTTTCCGATCGACCAGTCAAATTTTAGCCCTTTCCGACATTGTCGTGAAAAATGACGAAATTGCCCCCGGCGCGATTTTTGTTTCCGATCAACCAGTCAAATTTTAGCCCATTCCGAGATCGTCGCGAAAAATGACGAAATTGCCCCCGGCGCGATTTTTGTTTCCGATCAACCAGTCAAATTTTAGCCCATTCCGAGATCGTCGCGAAAAATGACGAAATTGCCCCCGGCGCGATTTTTGTTTCCGATCAACCAGTCAAATTTTAGCCCATTCCGAGATCGTCGCGAAAAATGACGAAATTGCCCCCGGCGCGATTTTTGTTTCCGATCAACCAGTCAAATTTTAGCCCATTCCGAGATCGTCGCGAAAAATGACGAAATTGCCCCCGGCGCGATTTTTGTTTCCGATCAACCAGTCAAATTTTAGCCCATTCCGAGATCGTCGCGAAAAATGACGAAATTGCCCCCGGCGCGATTTTTGTTTCCGATCAACCAGTCAAATTTTAGCCCATTCCGAGATCGTCGCGAAAAATGACGAAATTGCCCCCGGCGCGATTTTTGTTTCCGATCAACCAGTCAAATTTTAGCCCATTCCGAGATCGTCGCGAAAAATGACGAAATTGCCCCCGGCGCGATTTTTGTTTCCGATCAACCAGTCAAATTTTAGCCCATTCCGAGATCGTCGCGAAAAATGACGAAATTGCCCCCGGCGCGATTTTTGTTTCCGATCAACCAGTCAAATTTTAGCCCATTCCGAGATCGTCGCGAAAAATGACGAAATTGCCCCCGGCGCGATTTTTGTTTCCGATCAACCAGTCAAATTTTAGCCCATTCCGAGATCGTCGCGAAAAATGACGAAATTGCCCCCGGCGCGATTTTTGTTTCCGATCAACCAGTCAAATTTTAGCCCATTCCGAGATCGTCGCGAAAAATGACGAAATTGCCCCCGGCGCGATTTTTGTTTCCGATCAACCAGTCAAATTTTAGCCCATTCCGAGATCGTCGCGAAAAATGACGAAATTGCCCCCGGCGCGATTTTTGTTTCCGATCAACCAGTCAAATTTTAGCCCATTCCGAGATCGTCGCGAAAAATGACGAAATTGCCCCCGGCGCGATTTTTGTTTCCGATCAACCAGTCAAATTTTAGCCCATTCCGAGATCGTCGCGAAAAATGACGAAATTGCCCCCGGCGCGATTTTTGTTTCCGATCAACCAGTCAAATTTTAGCCCATTCCGAGATCGTCGCGAAAAATGACGAAATTGCCCCCGGCGCGATTTTTGTTTCCGATCAACCAGTCAAATTTTAGCCCATTCCGAGATCGTCGCGAAAAATGACGAAATTGCCCCCGGCGCGATTTTTGTTTCCGATCAACCAGTCAAATTTTAGCCCATTCCGAGATCGTCGCGAAAAATGACGAAATTGCCCCCGGCGCGATTTTTGTTTCCAATCAACCCGTCAAATTTTAGCCAATTCCGACACAGTTGTGAAAAATGACGAAATTCACTCGGCGCGGTTTTTGTTCCCGATCAACCTGTAAAATTTGAGCCCATCCCGATACAGTCACGAAAAATGACAAAATTGACCTCGGCGCGATTTTTGTTTCTGATCAACATGTCAAATTTTAGCCCATTCCGACAGGGTAGCGAAAAATGACGAAATTGCCTCCGACGTGATTTTTATTGCCGATCAACCTGTCAAATTTGAGCCCATTCCGGCACAGTCGCGATAAATGACTAAATTGACCTCGGCGCGATTTTTGTTTACGATCAACCTGTCAAATTTCAGCCCATTCCGACACAGTCGCCAAAAATGACGAAATTATCCTCGGCGCGGATTTTGTTTCCGATCAACCAGTCAAATTTTAGCTCATTCTGACATCATCGTGAAAAATGATGAAATTGCCCCCGGGGCGATTTTTGTTTCCGATCAACCTGTCAAATTTTAGCCAATTCCGACACAGTTGTGAAAAATGACGAAATTCACTCGGCGCGATTTTTGTTCCCGATCAACCTGTCAAATTTGAGTCCATCCCGACACAGTCACGAAAAATGACGAAATTGACCCCGGCGCGATTTTTGTTTCCGATCTACCTGTCAAATTTTAGCCTATTCCGACACAGTAGCGAAAAATGACGAAATTGCCCCCGGCGTGATTTTTGTTCACGATCAACCTGTCAAATTTGAGCCCATTCCGACACAGTTGCGAAAAATAACAAAATTGACCCCGCGCGCGATTTTTGTTTCCGATCAACCTATCAAATTTCAGCCCATTCCGACACGATCGCGAAAAACGACGAAATTATCCCCGGCGCGGTTTTTGTTCCCGATCAACCAGTCAAATATTAGCCCATTCTGACACAGTCGCGAAAAATGTCGAAATTGTCCCCGGCGCGATTTTTGTTT